>NW_027397123.1:3563673-3836611 GCF_003265705.2 Callorhinus ursinus | reverse complement strand
ACGGGCTCCGTGCTCCATGGGAGGCCTGCTTCTCCCTCTCCCACTCCCCCTGCTTGTGTTCCCTCTCTCGCTGTCTCTCTCTCTGTCAAATAAATAAAATCTTTAAAAATAAATAAATAAATAAATAAATAAATAAATAAATAAAATAAAAGTAGCTTCTGGGGCAGCTGGGTGGCTCAGTCAAACGTTTGCCTTCGGCTCGGGTCATGATCCCCGAGTCCTGGATTTGAGCCCCACGTGGAGCCCCAGGAGCCCCAGGTCGGCTCCCCGCTCAGCAGGGAGCTTGCTTCTCCCTCTGCCCTTCCCCCTGCTTGTGCTCACTCTCTCTCTCTCAAATAAATAAATAAAATCTTTTTTTAAAGTAGCTTCTGTATATCATAGACATGGTATATATTTGTTTTCAGCCTTTTTGAACAAACCATACATTTAAATGAAATCAAAAAGAAGGGAATCTCTGTTTAGATATAAAGAGAAATGAAAGATGTTTTTAGTAGCAGAACCTGATCTAGTTGGGGGGGTGACTGGAGCCTAGGATTTCTGAGGAAGTTACACTTAAGCTGAGACAGGTAGGAATTAACTCGTTGACAAAGGGCCATCCTAATTAGTATTGCTGGATTATAAATCAGCCCCAAAACTGTGGTGTAAAGCAATCATTTTATTATGTTCATGGATTCTATGAGTCAGAAATTCGGACAGGGCACAGCTGGGGACAGTTTGTCTCTGCTCCATGATGTCTAGGGGTTCAACTTGAAAGACTCAAAGGTGACGCAACGGCCAGGGGCGGAATCCCTGGGGCTTCTTCACTTACAAGTCTGGCACTAGGGCTCAGATGACTCCAAGGCTGGGTTCAGCGGGAACTGTGGACTGTAGTGCTTACCCAGGGTCTCTCCACAGGGCTTGGGCTTCCTCAAAGCATGGCTTCCTGGACATAGCTGCACTTCTCAAAGCTCTAGAGCTAGTCATTCCAGCGGACAAAAAGGAAGATGCATTGGTTTTTTGCTACTTAGCCTTGGATATCACATAATGTCAATTCCACTATTCTCTGTTGATTGAAGTTGTCAGTCTTGCCCAGATTCAAGGGGGCGGGGACAAAGATTCCAGCTTTTCATGAAAGCAGTGTCAAAGAATTTGCGGTCGTGTTTTAAAACCACCACAGGGGTTGGTGGGGGGTGGGGTGCAGGAATGAGGGGAGACTGCAGGCAATGGGAACATCAGGTAGGGAAGCCCTGTGATGGGAGTGAAGTCAGCAAGTTCAATAAGTTGAAATAAGTAACCCTAAATTGACCCCTCCCTCAGCATTCCCTTTCCCCAGTCCCGGCTTAACTTTTTATCCATAGAATTTATCACCTTCTAATTTTCCGCATTTTTGGATATTTTGTTCATTGTCTTCTCCCACCAGCTTTTGAGGCACATGTGAGCACGATATGTTTTCCCTTGCTTTGGTTACTGATGTAGCCACAAATTAAGTGATTAGAGTTTTTGAATGAATGAGTGAATGAATCAAAGTGGTACTTTCTGAGGTGAGGGACCCTGTTGGGAACATGACCAGTGGAAAAGTTCTCTTGAAAAGGGCATTGTTATAGTGTTTTCTGGGCCTGGCTCAAGTCGGAGGCGGAACGACTGGGACTGGCTTTATGGGAGGCGTGGTCATGTTCTGGCATTTGGGGCTAAACCAAGTCCTAGGAAAAAGGAGTCAAGCCTGGAAGCCGGCCTGTAAGAAGCAGTAGAGGAGGAGGCAAGGACAATGTCCAGTGGGAAGGGCGAGGCCAAGTCGCAGAGAGCCTAGGATTACGTCCCAGGCAGGGTGTCTGAGCCAGTGAAAACCGTCCATGGGCAAATGCCCTCAGTATTCCGTGGGCAGTGTCAGGGTCGGGACTGACAAGTTGGGGCTAGAGGATTGAGACATTGAAAAGCTGCTTGGGGATGGGAAAAAGCTCTGAGGCCACGGAAGAATCCAACTAAGAAAGTCAAAGGGGGAAAAAAAGTGTCAGAGGACTGGTCACTGAGAGTGGACTAAGGGGACGGCCCACGGCTTAGTGTTAGAAGTGTTGGAAGCAAAGCATAAAGAACCTAGGGGTGTGTCTCAGGAGGGTAATAACAGCCAATGAAAAGCAGTCATGGGCGCGGCGCTGTCAAACTTCGCGGGGCGGGACCGAAGAGACCGAGCCAGGGATGGGACCGAAGCCTTAAGCCAATGAAAACCCGCCGGGTGGGCGGGGCGTCGTCCTAAGGCCAAGGGTGGAGCCAATGAGAAGCGGCGCCGCGTCCCCGCTGCCCCCGCCTCCGTGGGGCGCGCGCCGGAGCCACGGGCAGCCGTTAGGGGCGGGGCCTGCAGCCGCCCGCGCGCGGCTCGCGCCCTCCCCTTTGTGTCGCCATGGCGGCGGCAGCGGCGACGAGGACGACGAGCGAAGGATCGAGCGCGGCCGGCGCCTGAGGAGCCTACGCTACCATGGTGGTGAGGGGCCCACGCGGCCGTCAGTCCGTCCGCGTGTCAGTCTGTCCGCGCGCGGCCCCGCCCCGCGCGCCCCGCCCCCCGCCCCCCCCCAGCCCCCGGCCCGCGCCGCCCCCCCCCCCCCGTCCAGATCCCTCTCGTCCCCCCGGCCGGGTCTTGGGCCCGAGCCCTTACCCCGGCCCCGCCCCCTCAGTGTGCATCCCCTTCCACGCCCTGGAAGGAGGTGACAGTGGCCGAGGACCCAGGCTTGGGGGGGGGATGGGCTAGCCCCGGGAAGGACCCGCACCCCCAAGTGTTCCCCCCCCACCCAGGGACCTGCTGAAGCTTCCCGGGTCCTTCGCCAGCCCCCATCCCACAGCCATCCTCAGCGTCTTCTCCCAATCTCCACCCCTCCCTGGCTAGCCCCCTCCCCCTCCTACCACCAGCCCCTTTCGCGTTCTTGAGCCCCACCCCCACCCGGCTCCATCCTCAGCCTGACCCTTTTCTTCTCATTCTCACTCCGTTCTGCTCCCTCTCAATCAACCCTTCCCACCCCCTCCTATCAGCCTGAACCTCAGCCTCTCCAGCATCTCCCCTCTTCTTACTCCACCCCAACCCCAAGCCAGCAGTGTACCTCTCACTGGATCCTTGGGTCCTTCTCCATCTTCTTGTCCTCACCCTCCCTCCGCACCATCTCCCTTTCCCACCATGCGGCTCCTGCTCATTCATCCATTCATTCCCTCATTCGCTCACTTAACAGACATTCCCTGATACCTCCTGGCAGACCCCATGTTCCAGACGCAAAGAGATTCACCTCCCGTCCTGCCTTGGGGAGCTTCATGGGCTGGAGAGGGACAGAACCGAGGGTGAGACCCAAGGATGAACCTGAGGTTGCAGGGATGTGAAGGAGGGAGAGGCTAGAGCCCAGCCTGGGAAATCCCGATCTGGCAGCTGGTTATTTTATGCATCAGATTTTCCCGGGCTCCTGCTGTGTGACAGGGCACTGGGACCCAGAGAAGAATCAGGCACAGCCTTACCTGTGAGGAGCATCAGTTCTGTGCCCAGCTCCGTGCTGGGTCCCTGATCCTGGGGAAGTCACAGTCCAATGGGGGAGAGGGACTTGTCACCAGTGAGATCTCGGAGTGCTCAGGGCTGGGCTGGGAGAACCTCAGGTGATAGAGGAGTCTCGAAGAGGAGGCTGACACAGCCTGGGTCAGGGAGAACTTCCAAGAGGAGGGAATGAGAGATGAGACCTGAGGGATGAGGAGGAGGGAACCTACCGAAAGGATGGGGAAGAGTGTTCCATGCAGAGGGAACCTTTGCAAAGGCCCTAGGAGGAAATGAGAAGATGGTGCTTTTTTTGGACTCTTAGAAGTTTTGAGAGCTCTGAGAGTGGAGGCCGTGGGGGGAAGGTGGGGCTGGAGAGGTAAACAGGACCTGAGAATTCAGACTTTATCTTGAAGAGAACAGGGAGCCACTGAAGGTCTGTGATCTATGGAGAGACAGGCAGATATGTGTGGTATGAAAATTATACTGGCGCTGGCTGTGAAGAAGCTAGCAGGAGAGGAGAGGTTGGAAGCAGGAAGATTGATAAGATGGGAGCTGTGATTGTCCAGACATGAGTAAAAGGTGTGGAGAGGAGCACAGGGGAGATGACTATACTCCGCAGGGGCTAAAGGAGGGCTTTAGACAGGGAGCCGTGCTACCAGCATGTGCTCTCCCTGCCTCACCTTCAGGCTCGGCTCTTCCAGCCCCTACCCCAGACCACACACGAAGAAGCAGGCCTACCCTTAGTTGCCGTCACACCGCCCCCTCCCCAGACCTACCCTTCTGCTCCATGCTTAGGGCAGCCTGTGGAGCAATTCGGGCCTCTGGGCCCAGGCTCACAGATAACAATGCTCCCGTTGTCTCTCTGCTCCCATCTCTGGAGGCCTCTGATTCTTCTTTCTGCTCTACAGGCTCGCAGCACTGACAGCCTGGATGGCCCAGGGGAGGGCTCAGTGCAGCCCTTGCCCCACACTGGGGGGCCCAGTGTGAAGGGGAAGCCTGGGAAAAGGTGAGAGGTGAGGGTGAGGCTCAGCTTAGGAGGGGGGCCAAACACAGGAGCCACCAGTGATGTGTCACCTGTCCCCCAGGCTCTCGGCTCCTCGAGGTCCCTTCCCTCGGCTGGCTGACTGTGCCCATTTCCATTACGAGAATGTTGACTTTGGCCATATTCAGGTAGGAGGGCTTTGCACCCAGGCGGGAAGGTGCGATCTTACCCAACCCCGAAGCCCTATCAGCCACTGTACCCCTGAAACCTACCTCAGGGACAACTGAGCGGTCCGTGGCAGGAGCTGCAGGGTGGAAGGGGAGAACGGCTCATTCATTCATCCCTTCCTTTCTTTATTCATTCACCTAACTTTTTGTTAGGTGTCTGCTCTGTGCCAGGACCCTGTACTCTGACTGACACCCCTTAGGGAGGCCCAGGCAGGGGACACAGATCCATCTCTAGATAGTGCCAACCTGGAAAGGTCAGGACTGGACAAAAGTGAGGCCCTTAACCTGGGCCGTTGTTTCCCTCTACAGCTCCTGCTGTCTCCAGAGCGCGAAGGCCCCAGCTTCTCTGGAGAGAATGAGCTGGTGTTTGGGGTGCAGGTGACCTGTCAGGTGAGGCCACCCGTCTCCTCATCTGGCCTGACAGGCGGGTCTTCATGGTTCGCAGCTCAGTGTAATGGGCCTACTGCTCATTTCTGTCCCTCCTGATCCCACAGGGCCGTTCCTGGCCAGTCCTCCGAAGTTATGATGACTTCCGATCCCTGGATGCCCACCTACACCGGTGCATATTCGACAGGAGGTTCTCCTGCCTCCCAGAGCTTCCCCCACCCCCAGAGGGTGCCAGGGCTGCCCAGGTAAACTGCTTATTGTCTCAGCCCCCACCTCACCTATGGTGTGTCCTCATGAGCAATGTGTGAAGCCATCAAGAGAGGATAGTGAAATATTTAAACACTGGTATGGCCCAGGTTCCAACCAGTCGGAATGGAGAGGCCCAGAATGAAACTGCAGCAGGGAGGCTCCTTTCAGTTTTAGGAGCATGAGGCATTCCAGGGGATTCGGTGGGAGAGTCAGCACGGCCCAGACCAGTGGGGGCCCACAGGAGCTCGGCATGGCCCGTTTACTAATTGGTATGGATATATTTCAGTGCTTACCAGTGGAGAAGCACCCATGCATTCAGGCTGAATTTCAGCCCTGCCCAGAGGTGAGCTAGGGCAGTATAAGAGGGCAGCGAACTCTCTCAAGGTCCCCTCACAAAAGCCCCCCCTCCGACAACCTGCCCTCAGATGCTGGTACCACTGCTGCTGCAATACCTGGAGACCCTGTCAGGCCTGGTGGACAGTAACCTCAACTGTGGGCCTGTGCTCACCTGGATGGAGGTGGGCCCGGGAAGGGGGGCTTGGAGTTGGGAGTGAGCGAGGGCTGTCTGAGGAGCGAGAACCAGTCTGAGAGTGTGTGTGGGCACAGGGAAGAAACAAGCCAGAGTGGAGGAGGCTCTGGTATTTCAGGGTCTGTGTGGGCACATGCCTGTGAGAGAGAATGAGTGTGCGTGTGCGTGTGTGTGTGTGAGCAGGCACTGGACTGTGGGGATGTGAGGATTTCAAGATATATCAGTTAGAAATAGGTCTGACTATAATTCCTAGAACACCTGGCCAACAGTGGCTCAAACCAGTAGGTTTTCAGATAGCAAATGTGCAGTGTCTGCTATGGGGGATGAGGGTGCAGGGGTGCCCTGGGACATGAGAGGGAAAGAGGGGCTTTGTTGGGCAAGAATTGAGGTGTTTGACCAATAGCTCTGACTGACTGAGGCTCTTCGGTAGGGGACAGGCAGTGGCCCCCACCGGGCAAAGAGGAACGCTCTCTGCCTTTATTAATCCCCTCCCTCTGGCCTCTCCCCATCTCAGCTGGACAACCACGGCCGGCGACTGCTCCTCAGTGAGGAGGCTTCCCTTAACATCCCTGCGGTGGCCGCTGCGCACGTAATCAAACGGTACACAGCCCAGGCACCAGATGAGCTGTCCTTCGAGGTGAGGCTATGGGGAAGCAGACTCCAGCGGGGCTCCCCACTTCCCCTGTCCCTTCTGACCCTCCCTCCAATTACCTTCCCGCTCCCAGGTAGGAGACATTGTCTCTGTGATCGACATGCCACCCACTGAGGATCGGAGCTGGTGGCGGGGCAAACGAGGCTTCCAGGTGAACCTTGCTTGGGTGCACGGGTAGGCCAGGGCACCGTGCCAGCTAGGGTGGCCTACTCACTGACCCCAAACCCTCCTCAGGTCGGTTTCTTCCCCAGTGAGTGTGTGGAACTGTTCACAGAGCGGCCTGGTCCAGGACTAAAGGGGGGTAAGTGCCAGGGGGCAAAATGGGGAGGCCTCCCTGCATCCTTTGCCTGTCATCCACTCTTTCCACCCATTGTTCACCCCACAGATGCCGATGGTCCCCCGTGCGGTGTCCCAACGCCCCAGGGTGTCTCCTCTCTGACCTCAGGTAATGGGAACAAGAGGCCAGGCCCCTGCCCACCCCCCACCCCACCATAAAGACCAGTGGCTGCACTGACCTTCTATGGCCTGCCTTTACTCCCACAGCTGTGCCCCGGCCACGTGGGAAGCTGGCTGGCCTCCTCCGAACCTTCATGCGCTCCCGCCCTTCTCGGCAGCGGCTGCGGCAGCGGGGCATCCTGCGGCAGAGGGTGTTTGGCTGTGACCTTGGAGAGCACCTCAGCAATTCAGGCCAGGATGGTGAGGCCTCATGTCCACCGGCCCAGCCCACTCCTCCCACCCTGTTGCAGCCTGCCCAGACCTGAGCCCCTGCTTTCTCCCAGTGCCCCAGGTACTTCGCTGCTGCTCTGAGTTTATTGAGGCCCACGGGGTGGTGGATGGAATCTACCGGCTCTCAGGAGTGTCATCCAACATCCAGAGGCTACGGTGAGGGCCCTCCACCAAGCCCTTCCTTCTGCAAACACTTACTGAGCATCAGCTCTATCCCAGGCCCTGTGCCGTGTGCTGGGACAGAGTTATCCGGGTGGGGGCGGATCATGATAAGTTGGGGGGGGGGAATTGCAGTTTTAAATAAGGTGGGCAGGGAAGGCCGCCTGGGGGAGAGCCTGCTGTGGAGGAGGTGAGGGTGCTGGCTGTGTGGACGTCCTGGGATGAGCTTTCACCATGGTAGGACAGTTAGTGCAAGGGAAAGGCAGCAGGAGTTCATGTCCCAGAAGCAAACGGGCCTTTCGGATGCTGTTAGGATTTTCCTTTTACTCAGAGTAAGGGGGTAACCACAGGAGGGTCTGAGCTGAGGAGGCACAGCATGAAGAACAGTCTAAGGTGGGGAGCAGTGAGGCATGAGCACTGGGGCTAAGAGGTGTGAGGTGACAGTGCGGAGCCTGGGGCTCTGAGAGACAAGGCACGAGGTCACATGAGAGGGCGTTTACCCAAGAGCAGTGGGACACCATCAGAGAGTTTTGAGCAGGGGCTGCTGGGATTTTGGCCACATCTTCCAGTGACCTCTTGAAGCCAGAAAGACAGCGTTGTGGAAGGAGCGTGTGTGGTCATGCTCTGTGTCCAGATGGCCTCGGGTAGCGGCAAGCGGGAGCGTCTGCCACCTGGGCCTCAGTGTCCTCCCCTGTAAAATGGGGCACGCTCGTTGGGGCACGCAGAGTTGTTGGGGGGTTCCGTAAGGTTCTGCCTCTGAAAAGCCCAGCACGGGAAGAGAGTTGCATCCGTGTGTGGATGCTTTGGGAGGTGGAGGAAGAACATGGCCAGGTGGGTCAGCTCTGACCCGATCTTTCTTCTCCTTGACCTGGTGGCCTCAGGCATGAGTTCGACAGCGAGAGGATCCCTGAACTGTCCGGCCCCGCCTTCCTGCAGGACATCCACAGCGTGTCCTCCCTCTGCAAGCTCTACTTCCGGGAACTGCCGAACCCCTTGCTCACGTACCAGCTCTATGGGAAGTTCAGTGTGAGTAAGGGAGCTGGCAAAGTTGGAGGGTGCCGGGATGCTCGGCCCAGCCCCTGTCACACCTGTGCATTATCTCAGGAAGCCATGTCGGTGCCCGGGGAGGAGGAGCGCCTGGTGCGAGTCCACGACGTCATCCAGCAGCTGCCCCCGCCTCACTACAGGTAAGCCACAAGGGGCGGGGAAGGCCTGTGGTGGGGTCCCAAGGGAGCTGAGCCTTAGGTGTCCTCCTCTCCCGCCCCCAGGACCCTGGAGTACCTGCTGAGGCACCTGGCCCGCATGGCGAGACACAGTGCCAACACCAGCATGCATGCCCGCAACCTGGCCATTGTCTGGGCACCCAACCTACTACGGTAAGCTGGCAGCTCACCAGCCTGCCCCCCTCAGCTTCCTTCCACGGGCTGGGCCTCAAATCTGCCCCATGCTTCCCACCCAGAGCCCACCCACCCAACTTTTGTTCTCTGATTCATTTCATTCAACACATATTTCTTAAGGACTCCCTGGGTGCCAGCTCTTGTTCTCAGCACCAGGATCCAGTAATGAGCAGGATCCCGTGCTGCTAGGCTCACATTTTCATGGGGGAGATGGACAATGAGCTATCGATAAGAAAAATAGGGATTATGGTCTGATGGTGATGAGTACTAAGGAGAAAGATTACAAAGCAGGGAAGGGAGATGCACGGGGTCATGGCATTTTGAAATTTTTAGAGTGGCAGGGGAGGCTTCCGTAGGAAGTCTTCCTGAGGCCAGTAGCAGCGTGAGCCCCAGAGGATTTGGTGGTGACCAAGACAGGAGAGCTCTCTGTCCTAAATAAAAGAGGTGGTCCGTGAGATGGTGGGTATAAGAACTCTTAGGACAAAGAAAAAAAGAGAGAGAAGGAAGCTTACAATTTTAAAGAAAGTGGGTGGGGAAGACTCCATTGAGGAGGTAACATTTGAGTCAAGACCTGCAGGAGGTGAGGTGGGGACCCATGTGGATATCTGGGGAGGAGCAGACCAGGCCGAGGGAATGCAAGTGCCAATGTCTGGAGGCTGGAAAGGCGCCTGCTGTGCTGGAGGACCAGCAGGGAGGCCGGTGTGGCTGGAGCAAGTGAGCAAGTGGGTGAGCGGTTGAGGGGGAGGAGATGATGACGTCAGAGAGGTGACAGGGGACCAGCCAGAGGAGTGACTTACAGGTCGTGGGTCATGGTGAGGACTTCGCTTCTGCCAGGAGAGAGGTGCAGCCAGGGGAGGGCTCTGAGCCAGCAGGGCCCTGACTGGGCATGGGAGCAGACTGCAGGGGAGCAGGACAGACAGGGAGCCCAGGGAGGAGCTGCTGTGATGTCTCTGAGTGGGAGGGTGGAGGCTGCACCACGGTGGGGACAGTGGGGGAGAAGAGTTTAGAATCTGGAGAGATTTTTGTGGGTGGAGCAGACGGGGATTGCTGAGAGACAGGATGTAGGAGTGAGGGAAAGAGAGGGATCAGGAACAACACCTGGAGGTGTCTGGCCTGAGCACTGACTGAGATGGGGAAGGCAGGGAGGGAGGGGGCTTGGGGAAAGGTTGAGAACCCAATTCTGGATGTGATCACTTTGGTAAGGTCAGAGGTGTTCCCCACCGTGCCTAGCTGGAACCCGCCAGCTGGGGCTCAAAGCACCTGGCCTCCCTCCCCCTCCTCCCATCCAGGTCCATGGAACTGGAGTCTGTGGGGCTGGGTGGGGCTGCAGCCTTCAGGGAGGTACGGGTGCAGTCTGTGGTGGTGGAATTCCTGCTCACCCACGTGGATGTCCTGTTCAGCGACACCTTCACTTCTGCTGGTCTCGACCCTGCAGGTATGCCCATCCCACCCCCTGATATCCTGGCTACTGCCCCCTCATTGTTAGGGCTGCAGTGGGAGGGCAGGTGGGCTCCCAGCCCTATCCCTACCCCACTGAAGCTGGACCTCCCTCCTGGCTCCTTGAGGACCCCGCCCCCGCCTCTCCCTCCCCTCCCCCCCCTTCTCATTTCAGCTCCTACGCTCAGGATCCCCACTTCTTGGCCCGGACATCGTTCTTCCTTCACCCCTTGTAGCTCCTGGGGGCTCTTGGGGCCATGGGTCCACCAGGGAGGAGGTGGGAGGTCCCCAGACTTGACCCCGCCCCGGCCCCCCCCAGACTCCCCGCCCTACCCCGGACCCCAGCCCAATCAGGATTCAGCACGTCGGAGGGCCCACGGGCCCGAGGTAACTGAAGCCAGAGCCGCTGCCCTCGCTGGCTGCCGGGAGCTGCCTCCTCATCAGCTCGTTCTGCCTCACTCCTCCTCCTCACCTGCCTGCTGCCCACCCATTCCCGCCTGATCCGCCCTGGCCCCCTGCCTTGCCAGCCCGGGTGGGCACGCTGCGGGGCCGGGGCTTGGGCTGTAGCGCTTGGCTTTGCCTGTGGCCTTGAGCGGCCCCCCCGAGCTGACAGCTGCCCCCTTTCCCAACTCCCTAGGCCGCTGCCTCCTCCCCAGGCCCAAGTCCCTTGCGGGCAGCGGCCCCTCCACTCGCCTGCTGACGCTGGAGGAAGCCCAGGCTCGGACCCAGGGCCGGCTGGGGACTCCCACCGAGCCCACCACTCCCAAGGCCCCAGCTTCACCTGTGGAAAGGTGAGTGGGATGCTGGGGGAGCACAGGGCCAGCCTGGAGGCCCCAGATCCTCAGACTGCCTCCTGTGTCTCACGCAAACCCCAGGAGGAAAGGGGAGAGAGGCGAGAAACCGCGAAAGCCAGGCGGAAGCAGTTGGAAGACCTTCTTTGCCCTGGGCCGGGGCCCCAGCATCCCCCGGAAGAAGCCTCTACCCTGGCTGGGGGGCACCCGTGCCCCACCGCCACCTTCAGGTCAGAGGCGGCAGTGAGTGGGGGGCGGGGCTGGGAGGGGAGGCACTCTGGAGTGCCTGTGACCATTCCGCCTCTCCCCGCAGGCGGCCGACCTGACACAGTCACCCTGAGATCTGCCAAAAGTGAGGAGTCTCTGTCATCACAGGCCAGCGGGGCTGGTGAGCGCCGGGTGGCTCATGCCTGGGCCCCGGTGGGGCTGGGAGGGCTGGCGGCCCTGAGATGGCCTCTAAACGTACTTCAGATTTGCGGGCTTGGGGTTGTTTGTTTGGTTTTTTAGTTCCTAATCTGGACACGAGGTACCATTGATGTGTTAGATAAAGCATCACCCTTGGTTTATGGTGTACTGTGATCGTTGGTCCAGGCAGGGTCCTTTCAGGCTTTTATTCATTCCTTTTGAAAAGAAATCTAAATAATAAAACGAACATCCATGAACCCACTGGCCAGAACTTTTTAAAAAGACACCACTCTCTTACCTGCAAGCTCCTCCCCTCTCCCCATCTGCTGCCTGCTCACCAGAGGCGTCCCCTAGAGTTGACGGGCAGCATCCCCTTGCTCTAAGGTTTTATCACCTACAGGCCTCTGCGTAAATAACATATGGCACAGTCCTAGCTGTTTTGAAACTTTAAAGGTCTCCTAAGAAAGGGGGGGGGATGGTGCTGGATGTGGAACTTGACTTTCTGCTCACTGCCACCCACGTGGCTGAGTGTAGCTCAGGCTCGTTCCTCTTGGCTGCTCTCTGGTATCCATGTGTGGCTCTCCCATCCAGAGTCGCTTGTCCATCCTACTTCCGAGGGGCCTGGGGGCTCTGGTGAGCACTCCCTGCGCGCCCACACTCTGGAGAGCGCTCCCAGCCCCTGGGAGCCGAGGGGCACGCTGTAGGCCATGCTCACGGTCAACCTTACGTGACAAGGCCAGATCGCTTTCCCAAAAACGGTTGCCCTGATCTGCACTCCCAACAGTGAGAGCCTGGGAGGTCCCGCTGGTCTGCTCACCGGCCGTGTTGTTGTCCGACGTCAGTCTTGCCTTTGGGTGTAGAATGATTCTCATCTTTCCTTTCTCACTGTGAGTCTGGACAGCAAATCCCTGGATTCCCAGCCACTGTGACCCTATATCCAGGGAAGCGCCTCTTCGTGTAACTTCCCCCGCCTCACCCGTGGGGACTGTACCCTGTCCTCACTGCTGTATGCGTGTGTAAAGTTCCCGCCCCTCTCACACCTAACTGCCCCCCCCTTCCAGGCCTCCAGAGGCTGCATAGGCTCCGGCGACCCCACTCCAGCAGCGATGCTTTCCCTGTGGGCCCAGCACCTGCTGGCTCCTGCGAGAGCCTGTCCGAGTCCTCCTCCTCCTCCTCCGAGTCCGAGTCCTCCTCCGAGTCCTCCGAGTCCTCTGGGTCCTCAGCAGCTGGGCTGGGGGCGCTCTCTGGCTCCCCCTCACACCGAACCTCAGCCTGGTTAGATGATGGTGACGAGCTGGACTTCAGCCCACCCCGCTGCCTGGAGGGGCTCCGGGGGCTCGACTTCGATCCCCTTACGTTTCGCTGCAGCAGCCCCACACCAGGGGACCCGGCGCCACCCGCCAGCCCGGCGCCGCCAGCCCCTGCCTCCGCCTTCCCACCCAGGGTGACCCCCCGGGCCCTCTCGCCCCGAGGGGCCGCCAGCCCTGCCTCGCCCACTGCCCTGGACATCTCAGAGCCCCTGGCTGTATCAGTGCCACCTGCTGTCCTGGAGCTGCTGGGGGCCGGGGCAACGCCTGCCTCAGTCACCCCAACGCCGGCCCTCAGCCCCAGCCCAGGCCTACGGCCCCATCTCATCCCCTTGCTGCTGCGCGGAGCCGAGGCCCGGCTGAGTGACACCTGCCAGCAGGAGATCTGCAGCAAGCTGGCGCTGCCTGGTCCCCGGGGAGCCCAGGGCCAGCCTGGTGAGTCTTGCTCAGCCCACCCCATGCCCTTACAGACCCTGAAGCTGCACCCAAGACCTGGCTGACTCCTCTTTCCACTCCTCTTTCTGTAGGTCCTGGTATGGATTCACCGCTCCTGCCCCCACCGCTGTCCCTCCTGCGCCCTGGGGGGGCTCCACCCCCACCCCCCAAGAACCCAGCACGCCTCATGGCCCTGGCCCTGGCTGAGCGGGCTCAGCAGGTGGCCCAGAGACAGAACCAACAAGAGCATGGGAGCACCCCTTCTGCTCCCCACTCCCCTTTCCACCGCTCACTGTCACTGGAGGTGAGCGGTGAGCCCCCAGGGACCTCAGGGGTTGGGCCGGCCCCCAACTCCCTAGGCCACCCAGGTGCCTGGGTTCCTGGACCCCCACCCTCCCTGCCAAGGCAACAAAGTGACGGGAGCCTGGTGAGGAGCCAGCGGCCCCCAGGGACCTCAAGGCGGGGACTCAGAGGCCCTGCCCAGGTCAGTGCCCAGCTCAGGAGAGGTGGCGGGGGGTGGGGGCGCAGGGGGTGTGGGGATTAGCCAGAGATGGCAGCTCAGTTCCTGTATTCTGTCCCCCCACAGGTTCCTACTCCCGGCTTCTTCTCTTCAGCCCCTCGGGAGTGCCTGCCGCCCTTCCTTGGGGTCCCCAAACCAGGCTTGTACCCCCTGGGTTCCCCATCCTTCCAGCCCAGCTCCCCAGCCCCAGTCTGGAGGAGCCCCTTAGGTCCCCCTGCACCACTTGACAGGGGAGAGAACCTGTACTACGAAATCGAGACAGGTGAGGGAACCCCGTACTCTGGCCCCACGAGGTCTTGGAGTCCCTTTCGCTCTATGCCCCCAGATAGGCTCAATGCCTCATATGGCCTGCTTGGCCAATCGCCACCACTCCACAGGTCCCCCGACTTCCTGCTCAGCTACCCACCACCCCCTTCTTGCTTTCCCCATGACCACCTTGGCTACTCAGCCCCCCAGCATCCCGCCAGGCGCCCTACCCGGCCCGAGCCCCTCTACGTTAATCTAGCTCTGGGGCCCCGGGGTCCCTCACCTGCCTCTTCCTGCTCCTCCTCTCCTCCTGCCCACCCCCGGAGCCGTTCAGATCCTGGCCCCCCAGTCCCCCGCCTACCCCAGAAACAGCGGGCCCCCTGGGGCCCCCACACCCCTCACAGGGTGCCTGCGCCCTGGGGCCCTCCAGAGCCTCTCCTGCTGTACAGGGCAGCCCCACCAGCCTATGGGAGGGGGGGCGAGCACCACCGAGGGTCCTTGTACAGGAATGGGGGGCAAGGAAGGGAGGGGGCTGGTCCCCCACCCCCCTACCCCACTCCCAGCTGGTCCCTCCACTCTGAGGGTCAGACCCGAAGCTACTGCTGAGCCACAGCCAGGAGAGAGACCTTCCTCCCTTCCCTTCGCCCTCACTGATCTTGGACCCATCTAATCGCTTGTTTTGTATTTTCTTGAGCTCCCGACACCTACCCCAGGTTTCTAACTTTGTAACTTGTTTCTGATGTGGGTCCCTAACCTGTTATGGCTTCCCTACCCTGGGCCGAAAGGCACACCCATCCCCCCACCACCCTCCTGTCCCCGGGGGCTCTCGCACAAATCTGAGGGCTAGGCTGACACCCTGTCTTCCCTCTCCCTCCAGGAGCCCCCAGCTTGTCCTGACCTGTGCACAGGGGGGTGGGGAACAGCTCCTGCCCATCTCCCCCCACACCCCCCACTAAACCATCTGACAAAATTAATGAATAAAAACCGTGAAAATACGGGTGCTAGTGTCATGCTGGGGCCAGACTCAGGGAACAAAGAGGCAGAGACAGCTGGGTTACTTTATCACTTTATCACTTCAGCAAGTGCTGCGTGGGAAGTCACTCCTGGGAGGCTCTGAGGGGCGGTGTCTGCAGAGAGGCAGTCACGGGTACTCTAAGAAACGGTGCCAGGAGCTGGGTCGACGCTGGGCTTGTCTCCGAGTTGTCCACCTTGCAGCTCTGCTGTGATCTCCTCCAGGAGGTCCATCCTGGGAAGCAGTGGGATAGGGGTGGAGCCAGGGTCACCGCAGGGATGAGGAAGGGACGGCGGGGGGCGGGGGGGCGGTGTGTGGGCAGCAGGGCCCATTTCTTACTTCTGCAGGCTGGAGAAGAGACCTCCTCCGATCAGCTCAGGACTGGACTCCTGTAGGAGAAGAAGGCTGGAGCTGCCAGCCAGTAGCCATGGAGCTCGGGATGGGCCTTGGCCGGGGGTGGGGGTGGGGGGGCAGGAGACAGGCTCGGGGTCCTCTGTCTCACCCACCCTCGTGGCCTTCCCTGCCAGCAGCCTCCAGGGTGTGAGAGGCCTCCCTGTGGGTCAGCAGGCAGGGAGTGGGCTCACAGGGCAGGGGCTCCAGCAGGGCGGCCCTGTGTGTGTGTGCCGCTGCAGCCCCTGCAGGGCTGGCATCTTGGCTGAGTTCCTCTCAAACCGCTCCACAGAACCCTGGGTCCCCAGCAGGGAGGCTGAGTCCCGCAGCCTGGAGTGCAGGGCAGGGCCCTGGGGGAAGGCGGGTTCGTCAGGGGGCACGGGTCAGTGAGAGGACAGTTGGGAGGTCCCTGGTCAAAGGAGAAGCAGCCAGGGAAACTGGGGTTGGTGACAACTGGGGTGAGGGGTCACAGTTTAACAAACGGACGGTCTGGTCACACAGGGCCCTGGGGGGATCCATACTGTCGAGCTGGGCTCCAGACAGCGGTGCAGGCTGACCCGGCCTGCGGGGCTGGAGCCTGGGTAGAGGCTGGGGCCAGGAGTCAGTCTGCTGCCTAGAGTCAAGCTGCTGCCAGAGTCCCAGGCTGGGGCCCTCTGGACTCTGCTGCGGCCTGTGACCTCAGGAGTCTTCAGGGCCTGCAGACACAACGGCAGGAGGTGGCATGGGCTCCCTTGGTCCCCCAGATCCCTGCTCTGGCTCCTGCTGTCCCCATCCCTGTCCCTCCGGTGGCCCGCAGCTCCCTTGGTCCCCCAGATCCCTGCTCTGGCTCCTACCTGGCATGGGGAGGGGCCTAGGGACATCAAAGGGGGCACAGGCCTGGGTGCAGACTTGGCTCTGGGAACCACCTCACAGTACAGTGTCTCTGGGGGGACAGACCAGTTGGTTGGAATGGGGGGAGGAGAGCTGCGCTCAGCACTGGCTACCACCCGCTCCGTGCCCTCTAACCTGGTAGGAAACCCTGAGACACGGGGCACCGCGCACTCCAGTGCATCGGGGAGCTCACCTCAGGAGCTGGGTCCTGTGGAAAGGAGGCTGAGTATGCGACGTGGGTCCTGCCTAAGGTTCCATGGCTACCACCCACCCGGCCAACCCGTCCCATACCTGGGCCATGGCCTCCCGCAGCAGGTATCGAGTGTTCTGCAGGCTGCCCCAGCGGTCGGCGGGCCCTAGGCCCAGCCCAGCCTGAACCAGGGCCTGGTAGGGGGCCGGCACCAGGGGATCCAGGGCCGGGCTCTCACCTGCCTCCAATTTAGCCTTCACCTCAGGCCCCTTTCTCCCAGCCCAGGGCAGCTCTCCTGTGAGGAAGCATGACTGGGGGACCCAACCCGAAGGGCGACCTCAGCAGGGCAGGGTGTAGGATCACTCACTGACCGGTGAACACCTCCTGGGCCAGGATGCAAAAGCTGTAGAGATCTGAGGTGGCAGCAGGCATGTCCCCGCAGATGAGCTCAAGTGGCAGCCATGGGTACAGTTCAGGAGGCGGGGGCAGCCCCGGGCCTGGGCCTCCCCGGGAGCAGCCCTGCTGTGGCCTATGGAGGCCGGGGCGGGGGGTGGGGGGGTGGGGGGGGGTGCTGGTGAGCCAGCAGCCACTGGACAGGGATACAGGGGCAGGCAGGGGAGGCGGGCACTCACCTGGGCTGCAGCCAGCGTTGGTGCAGGGGGCGCCCGTGCTCCAGGCTGCCCACCTTGGCCAGGCCTGGCCGTACTAGCTGCACTGCATGAGAGCTAAGGCCGCCATGAGCGCGCCAGCGGGCCTGCAGGAACAGCAGGGCCTCCAGCACTTGTAGAAGTAGGTGGCCGGGCGACAGGCCCGGCACGGTGCAGGGCCCTCCCGGACTCGGGCCGCGGGGGTGCAGCACCACGTGCAGGGAGCCCAGCCACACGGGTTCGAAGAGAAGGCACAGCCCTGACAGGTCGGCCGAGGGGCTCAGTGCCATCAGCAGCAACAGGTTGGGGTGGTGCAGGGTGCTGGGCGGGAGGAGAGCGGGCCACTCACAAGGAGGCCCCGACCCGCTTGGTGGGGGCTGCTCCTGGGCACAGATCAGCACGTGCCAGGGGTTGACGATCTGCACCAGCCACCAGACAGACGAGAAACTGAGACCTGGCTCACAGGGCCAGCATCCAGTTCATACTGCATCCGGGGTACCCCTCTCTACGCCCAGCCACCTCTCTGTGGCCCGTAATACAGAGCACACAGCCCTGGGACCCACTTTACAGAGGGGAGGAGGGGTGGTCACTCCAGTAAGAGGGCTCCATGCCAGGTGCTGGCCCAGAGGTGAAGACTGCAACCGTGGCCACTGCCAAACTCCCTGGCCTCCTGTTTACGAGACACTGGAGTCCGGAGGGCAGGTGGGAGACCGGTCTGGGGGACTGGGCCAGCCTGGGGGCAAGGCTGGGGGCGGCGTACCTGCAGTGCTGAAGGTCAGCCAACAGCACATCTGGCTGAGTTCCAGGTGCCTTCAGCTGCCGAGCTGTCACGGGGTGGCCCTTCCACAGGAGGCTAGAGAATGGGGAGGGGAAAAGAGCACAGGTCTGAAATGGGGGGGGTCTTCCTATGAGGGAAGGAGGAGAGCTGGACACCTCCCAGACTCCGCTGGACAGCTAGGCAGGGGGTGTGGGAGGGGCTCTCTCTCACTTGGCCATGAGGGTGTGGGAGCTGCTCTCGTAGGTGCGGTCGGGCTCGCCCTGGGCTGGCAGCAGCTCCTTGGGGTCCGCGAGGGGTATGCCTGTTACCAGCCCCAGTGGCCACAGGCTGCTCAGCTGGGGATGGGGAGTGGGACTATGAGGCACAAAGCGGACAGGGGTGTTCCCTGCTCCCCCAACTTCTCCCGCTTACCTGGCCAAACCCCAAGGCTGGGATTTGGGAGGGTCTTCTGCTGTGCTCTGGCCTCGGTGCCCTGGGTCAAACGGAAGGCCAGGGGTAAGTCTAGGGCAGCTGGGGGTGGTGGCTGACTGGGCTTCAGGCTGGGGGTGGTTACCTGTCCGCATGCACCAGCCGCGGCAAGGACAGAGAGCCACACGGGCTGTGTCTAGAGCTGGCCTGCAACTGGCCCAGGGATGCATTGGCTGCCAACTCACCGCCATGCGCTAGTGCCGATATGTGGGCTCGGCATAGCTCTAACAGCTCCAGCACCTGGATGGGGGCCGTGTGCAGTGAGGCAGGTGCGGGTGCTGGCTCTATATGCCCCCACCCCACCTGGGCCACTGCTCACCTCCCAGCTCTGCTTGGCACCACCCTGCTCTGCCCAGTCCCGAGGCGTGCGACCCTGCTGGTCATGCAAACGCAGGTCACCCCCCGCCTGGAGCAGGTGCAGCATCACCAGACTGCGGCCCGAGAAGGCGCCTGCGTGCACAGGTGTGCTGCCATCGAGGCAGCGGCTGTATCAGAACAATGAGGACAGAAATGTATTAGGAAAGGGGCGGAACGGGGACAAGGGGTGGCGGGATGAGAGGAGTCACGGTGAACATGGGAGGTGGACATCGGGACAGGAGGGGTCGCTTGGGGACACAGCGGGGTCTTTGAGAGGTGAGAGTCTCATTGTGAGCATGACAGTAACCAGGAGAATGGGAGTAGTCCCTGGAGGACAAGGAGGGGTTAATCCAGAGAACAAGGGGGAAGATCACTGGGCATGGAAGGGTCATCAGGATGGAAAGGTGTCATGAGGGAGTGGTCTCTGGGGAGGAAAGCCCTGGCTCTCAGGCTCTCTGGGGTTCTGACCCAGACCCCTGGGAGCGTGGGGGCACCGCCTTCGGTCCACTCACTGGTTGGGGTTGGCGCCAAAGGTCAGCAAGAGCTGCACGGCAGAGCTGTGGCCCAGCAGTGCCGAGAGGAAGAGCCCCGTCTGCCCAGCAGAGTTCTCACCATCCACCTGGACAACTGAGGGGCAGCAAGGCTTAGGACTGTTCCTGCCCTTTACTCCAGAGGCAGAGGTCCCGGGGACTGCTATGCAACGCCTCTGCCAATTCCCAGTCCCCGCAGTCCTTCCTTGCCTGGGTGACCCTCAACTCCAGATTCTATCTGTATGTCCTGAACCCCCACCCTCCAACCACTGGGGACTCTGCTCAGAATCTGTCTCAACACAGTGCTCACCATTAATAAGTCTACAGAGTTGCCACAAGGGGTGACATCCACCTGCCATGCTGCCACCCATCTGCCACCCCAGAAGTGTCAAAAATCACACAAAGGTACCCAGGGGCCGGGGGGGAAGTGGACTTCTCAGGGACCTCAGCTGACAGGAGCCTCGTGCACTGTCCAAAGCTGGCAGCCTCCACCCAGCTCTACTTCAGTGAATCTATACAGGTCCCACGTGGCTAGCATCCAGTTCTTCAAGAAAAGCAAACTCTTTGGATTTTATCAGGAAATCTCTCAAGTTTATTTTTGAATACTGCTTCTAAGAGCCGAATCCAAGTAGCAATCTCCTCTGCACCTCCACTTATGCCAATCTCTTCCCCCCCCCTCATTCTGCTCAGATCCCCTTCCTAACCCCTCCTCTCCATACCCATTACCCTGAATTCTTCTTCCTCTAGGCCCTTCCTATCTCCCTACTGAGGGCAAATGCAGGGCAAATGCATGGTGTCTTTGTCCTTGCGCTATGTCCTAGGCAGATATGGCGAAAACCAATCATGTGCTTGGCCCAACCCAGCTTGGTCTCTGTCACAAAATCTCTCCAAATGTGGTCCTTTAGGAACATCTGAATATCACAACTACTGCACCCTATTTTATCCAGTAGCCCACTGTTTTTTGCAATGGCATCCTAACTGGTTTTCTGCATTTGTCTTGCCCTGCAAAAGGACCTTCTTAAAACACAAATCACTGCATGATATAGATAATCATTACAATGGTAATCATTTCATTTCACGTATAGATAATCCTATACAAGTTGTTCCAAAAGCAAAAAAAAAAAAAAAGAGAGAGAGAGAGAGAGAGAGAGAGGGCAAGGCTCCTTTTATGAGGCTAGTATGACCTTAATTCCAAAGTCAGGTACATTTCCAGAACCAAAAATGAAATGTTTCACTTCCATTTATGGTCATATATGCTAACCCCCTAAAGAGATTAAAAGGGATTATCCAATTGATTTATTCCCAGAAATCAAGGACGATTCAACATAAGAAAATCAATCAATGTAGGAAAACACATTCATGGACTAAAGAACAAAGATCACATCTGGCTCAGTAAATACAGAAAAAGCACCTGATAAAATTCAAAACTTCCATAAGAGACTCTTAATGACAGAGAACAAACTGAGGGTTGATGGAGGGAGGTGGGTGGGGGATGGGCTAAATGGGAGATGGTTATTAAGGAAGGCACTTGTTATGATGAGCACTGGGTGGTATAGGTAAGTGATGAATGACTAAATTAAATAAATAAAAATAAAATTCAATACTTACTTATGACTGACGGGGGCAAATACCTCAAAAAGCGAAGACTAAACAGGAACTTCCTCACTTTATAAAAATTATATACCAAAACCCAAGAGCACCCACAATACTTAATGCAGAAATACAGATTAATTCCCTTTAATATCAAGAACAAGTTAAGAGATATCCATTGACAACAAGGTTTGGGGGCTTGGGGGTTCTGGCCAACACCTCACAGGAGAAAAAAAAAAGCTGAAAGGGCCGAGACCAAACTGTCACCATCTGTGGGTAACAAAAGTAAAAGAATTCAAAAACTACAACTATTAGAATTCAGAAAGTAGCCAGAAACACAATCGACTTAGAGAAATCGATGAAAAATGGAAATTGTAAATTAGATGTTAATTTCCTGCCTACAGCTCCAATGGCTTCCCTCCCCACACACAGAACAAAATATAACAGAACTCACCCACTACTTCAGAGGCCCTTTCCTGTCTGGATGGAGCTGCTGCCTCTTAGGCTTCAGCCCTCTCTCTGAGTCCCCTCCCCCACTGCTGCTACTTAACAGTTTGACTTCAAGGCCTTTGCAGTGGCTCTGTCTCCCTGGGGTGGGGGTGTGGTTTGCATGACCGGCTCCTATAAAGCCACCCTTCTTGGTGTAGGTACTTCATCTTCACCACTCTCTTAAATTCTCATGATAGATTTCATTCACAATGACCCAGAAGGTCGTCCCTAAATCCCCGTCATAGACGACAGAGGCTGGTACACCACAGGCGCCTGGTACACAACTGTTGAGCGTGTAGAAGTCCCACCTTCTACACGGCCTCTTGAGCTGGCCCCTCACCTCTCCGCAGGAGCCGCGTGAGGCCCCAGCCTGGGCCCCTGGCCATCGCCAGGCGATGCAGTCGTCCCACCTGGGTTTCTGGATCCCTAACAGAGCCCAGCTCCACGGGGAAACGAGAGCGCAGGGAGGGCATCTGTGGGCTCCAGCCGCTCAGCTCCTGGGCACGGATCACCTAGGGGTGTCTCATGAGGGAGGAGGAAGTAAACAGAGGACCTCTTTATTACCTGGGGGTAATAAAAACAGAGCTGGCTGGGAGTCCTGGAGAGCCGAGTGAGAAAGGGAGGGGACTATCAGGAGGAATCTGCTCCGCTGTTCAGGTGTTTGAATGAGAAAAGGGGTGGGATCTGGGAGAACGACAGCCCGGCAGGTCTGGGGTCTAAGGGAGTCTGAGGGCTGGGCATTCTTTCTGGGGGGGGGGGGGGGGTGTAAGGGCTCCAGGGATAGGATCTGAGTTGAGGAAAGGAGACTAGTGGTTTAGGAAAAGGGTCTGGTGGAAGACGGGCCTGAGGGTTGGCCTGAGAAGGGGTAGAGTCTCCAGGCTTGGGCGAGGGGGTGGAAGGGAGGAGAGCAGTCAGGGCAGGGGCTGAGGCCCTGAAGCAGGCTCTGCGGACTGAGACAGGGTGTGAGGGTTGGGGACACGGACTGAGGTCCAGGGAAGCCTCTGGGCGCTGGGGTGGGGTCTATGGGCTACTGGAGGAGACTGAGGAAGGAGGGGGAAGGAGGACGTGTCTGTGGGCTGGGAGCCGGAGTCTCATAAGGGGTAGGGTCCGCCGGACACCAGGGGTGGGAAGGAGCGGGGAGTATGCGGGAAGGGGGCGGTCTGGGGGTGGGGCCTAGCCTGAGAGCCCAGTAAGCTCTAGGAAGATTCTGGGGCCTAGGCCCCAGCCCAGGGGGTCTTTCCACCTACCGTTTAGCTCCCACAGTGATCGCCACGTGACCGCCACGTGACCCAGGCAGGCGCTTGCTCCCACGGCTGAGCGGGAATGAGGGGCGCATGCGCATCAGTGGCTTGCGCTTGCGCAGTAGCCCCCCTCCTCTGAGAGGCGCCCTTCCGGCGCTGAGGTGATGCAAAAGAAGAGAAAGCCATATCCACCTTCGAGGTACGTGTTATCCCCGTTACGCCTGCCCCAGGACTTGTTTGAGGTGGTGGGCGCTTCCTGATCCCTGTCCTTGGCTGTCTTCTTCCCACGCTTCTTACCACCACCACGGGCTGTCTCTTTTCCCTAACCCCAGCGTCATCTCTTTGCCCCAAACCTGGGGCCCCACAGTGTCCTGGACACCTCGCCCTGGAAATCCTCTGAGACCCTCCCATCCACTGAGTCCCACACTTGTAGTATCTCCCCCAAACTGCATTTCCTCCCAATCGCCATCTCAGGGTACCCCCTCTTCAAGCCAGAGCCCTGGGCCTCGCCCTTCAGTGTCTCCCTCCCATCCAGCCTCTCAGCCCGAGGGCCCATCCACTCAGCCTCTAGATTGTCCTTCCCACCAGCCGCCTCCACCGTTTGTTACAGCCCTGCCATGCTCCAGCTACCTGCAGGGATTTCTTACTTCAGCTTCCCTTGGGCTCCCAGCCTGTCTCCCCACTCTGGTACACTCACTGCATGGTAGCCAGGGGACTCTTTACTAAAGCCAAACCTGACTCTGTCCCTCCCTTGCTAGAAACTCTCCTGACTCCCCAGGGCCCTTGGGACAGAGTCCAGGCCCTGAGATCTGGCATCAAAGATGGCATTGTCAGGCTTGCCTACCTTTTCATCCCTGTCTTCCCACTCCCTAGTCTGTTTCAAACTTTTCTGTCTATGCGCACGCCCTTGCCTTTGAATGCTCTTCTCAGTATTCCTTTGGTTATCCTTATGAATTCTCTGGGAAGCCCTCTTGATCACCAGGTGTCTCCCCTTGATCCACCAGGCTGTCACTGTCTAAGATAGGTCTGTCTACCCCTACTGGACTAAGCCCTGTGAAGCAGGGCCTGCGGTTGTCTTTGTCAGTGTTGAGTCCCCGGCATTGTTCATCTCAGAGCATAGCTCAGAAGGAACCTCAGTAAATGCTTATTAAATGAAAAAGTGATTTGCCTCTTCCCTCTGTCCCTCCCAGCCTCTTGGTTTCAGTGCCTCAGTGTCTGCTGTTCATCTGGGCATCCCCTGGAGTGAAGAAAGTTCCCACATGAGTCATTGACCGGCTGAGTAGAGCTGATCCCAGGCCCACTGCAGGATAGTCGGCCTCAGGGTGAGGGGTAGGCATCATTAGTCTTTGATCAATGCCCTTGCTATGCTCTAGGGTCAGCTAGCGGTCTCTCTTAAGCTGCAGAGTCCCTAGCTTGGGCTCACTGAGGTGGAGAATAGCCCTTCCCCAAGGAGGAGCTTCAGTGCAGGGCAGCAGCCTGGGCCATAGCTCAGGATCTTTATTAACCACATGATGCTAATGGGGTACCCTCAGGCCCCGCCCCAGCACTCTCCGTCGAAGTTCTTGGCTGAGCAGCTTCTGTTCCCTGCGGGCACCCTGCAGCACACTCCGGTTCTCCTGGGCCCTCCGGATCAGGTAGGGGATCACCTCCTCCAGGGAACCATAAGGGATGGACTTATACACGGCATAGCCGGCCTGCCCTGTGGGGAGAGTGTTGGCAGGGTGTGAACTCATGTTTGGGGAGAGGCCCCATCTGGAACAGAGACTTTCATCTCTGAGGACATGACAGACTAGTTGAGTTGGACAAAATTTCCCACTGAAAAAACGTAAAATCCTGCAGTAAACATTTAGAAAAATCTTCCTAAAGTTATTAAAATACGGCCAAAAGAGTAAGGAATTTAGTAATCCAAGCATTAAGAGAAAGTGAGAACCCAAAGAGGGAAAGATGCAAGGAAGCACTTCCACCCTGAAGGCAAAATTTGGTGACCTCACAGAGTTGAGGGGGTGCAGAATTGAGGCCCAGAGCCTGACCAGGGTGAGTTGTAATGGAGCACTTCCTCAAATTAAGCTGCACCCTCAGTGCCAGAGTTAACCAGAAGTCAACCCTCCCACCTTCCCCAACTCACAGGGAATGGTGGCCTTGACCATAAGTGAAGCAGAGAAGAAAACAGAAACTCATCTCTGAGAGATCGAGGCCGTGGATTAGCCTCACATATTTGTAGCTCAAATTTGCATCATGGAGATGCCTCAGGAAACCTCAAGCTCTGAATTTAGGGTAAAGTAATTCTGTACCCCTTAGTACCTGGAAGAAGAAAACATAAATCTTCTGGTCTCGGACCCCGGGAAGCAACACAGTCAAGATAACAGAGCATGAAACAAGACACCATGATCAAGAACCAGCAAAAGCAGCAGACAGCAGGCTCAAAGACAGGTGAGCAAGGCCTTCAGATACGGGAGCAACAAATCTATCCGGAAGAGTCTGGTGGCTGGGCCAGCTGCAGGCTCTGGAGGGGAGCCTGGGCAGGCACTGTTTGGGAGTGGAAGGAGGGATTTGGCTGGGAGGGGATGAGGCTGAGGGCTGGGTGGGTCATGGTGGTGGGGTATGGGGAGAATGAGCCATTCACATACCCAGTGCCAAGGAGACGTGGTCACACATCCCTAGAAGTTGTCCAAAACAGACAGGCCCATCCAGAGGAATGCCCAGCTCCCACATGCTGTAGAAAAGGCCACATCATCAGTCCAGACAGTGGCTGGATCCAGAGCTGACCGTCAGCCATTATGCACTCATATGGCTGTTCCAGTTATTAAAATTTTGAAGTACTTCCGAACTCAGTGATAAATAAACACTGCTCTCAGTTCCCTGAAAACTCCCCAGTGAGTCCCAGCTCCTTCCCTGGAACCCTCAGACCTCCCTGTGCCCCAGCAAGTAAGGAGCAATGTCTTGTTTAGCTGGGACCTACAGGGCCTACAGGTTTAGCGGGGGTTAAATATTTTGGATAGGCCCCCCTGAATCCCTGTGAACCTACTGGCCCCTCACCATCTCTCCCCCTATTCCATGTCCACCACCCTCTGCCCATTCCTGGCATGTGAGCAAGGGGGAGAGGAAGGGAGGGGGCCTTCTTGCGGGTACCCATTTCTCATCCCTCTACGTACCGCTTGGTTGCCTGGCGAACAGATTCCTCATTGTGGGAAGCCACCATGAGATGGCACATGGGGCCACGGTGGGACACCTGGGTCAGCATCAGCTCCAGACAGCGGCTGTAACTTAAGGGAGACATTCTGTTCAGCTTATGGCACCTGGTGATTAAGGGTCAGGCCCCAGGGACTCTGGATTCCTGTCCTTGGGAGGTGGGGTGCTTAAGGGCAAGTACTCTGGAGTCAGACAGTACCCCCATTTCACCTGCACCAGGCACAAGGGATAGCCCTTCTCTGAGCCTCTCTTTTAACGATTCAAGTTCACCTAACAGCACTGTTGAGGATGGAGTGAGATGAGGGTGTCATAAAGCCCCTGACTCAATGGCCGTCTCACAGCAAAGGGCCACATTCTGTGCATGAGATGACATTTACCAAGGTCATTCACTGCAGCATTGGCCACGGAACATGAGGAGCAGTAATGCAATTGGTCTGTCGATGGGGCCTGGCTCAAATGAATGACGGCACACAAAGGATAGTGGAGCGCCAGGCACTAAAGAAGGGTGAGGACACTCTGGGGCACTGATATGAAAAGGTAAACTGACTGGCAAATGCTTTCCCAGCTTGCTGCTGGCCAAATGCCATCCTAAGGACATCACTGGTTATTCTCCATTGCCCCCCAGATCTGTTCTCTAACCTTCTCTGCCCCTCAGGAAGCTGACTTTTATGTTCTCTATCACCCATGGAGGAATGAGCAGGAGATCAGAAAATGGGAGGAGAGGGAGCTTGGGGTATTTCACCCCCTAGCCCCCTCTCTGGCCCATGCTGACTGTCTTGTGCATGGTGACACCTTCCTCAGCTTTAGGGTGACCCTCCTTCCTCAGCTCTGGAACAGCGGTTGTAAGAGCTTCATGCTCTTAGGGGTTCCCCTAACCTTGCCCACCCTCTATAGAGAGAGTGCATTTTACTACATTTCCTTTAGTTTAACCCCTTTGCTTGGAATTCTCTTTCCTCCAGGATTCTGCCTGACCCACATACATTCACTCAAGTCAGCTCCAGGCGGTAGATGTCCTGGTTATCCTCATTTTACAGAGGGGAAGACTGAAGCTTGTCCCCAGGTCACACAGCTAAAAGTGGCTGGGCTGGGATTTGAACCTAGGCTCTCTGATGCTCCAGAGCCTGGGTTTATTATCATTAGACTATTCTCCCTTTAAAATATGCAATTGAGTGGAAAAGCAAGGAGCAGTGTGTAGGCATGATGCCTTTTGCACATAGACACACACAAATCTCTGTGTTTGCCTGTTTTGGGATAAAGGAACTTAAGAAATGTGTGAGAAACTAACAAAAGTAGCCACCTGTGGAGAGCAAGGAGACTCCAAAATGAGAGGGGGATTTGGGTGGAAGTGAGATATGTCAGTGTATTCATTTCATATCATTTTTATTTTTTTAGAGAGAGCGAGCGAGTGGGGGAGAGAGGCAGAGGGAGAGAGAGAATCCCAAGCAGGCTCTACACCCAGCACAGAGCCCTATGCAGAGCTCGATCTCATGACCCTGAGTTCATGACCTGAGCTGAAATTAAGAGTTGGACACTTAACCGACAGCCATCCAGGTACTGCATATCATTTTTATTTTCTTTTAAAGATTTATTTATTCATTTTGAGAGAGAGAGCATGCACACAAGCAGGGGAAGGGGCAGAGGGAGAGAGAGAGTCCCAAGCAGACTCTGCTCTGAGCACAGAGCCCAACTCAGGGCTCGATCCCATGACCCTGAGGTCAGGACCTGAGCTGAGACCAAGAGTCAGATGCTCAACTGACTGAGACACCCACGTGCCCCTCATTTTGATTTTTAATCACATAAACTTATTATTTATTCAGAATGTGTAATGTATGAATGCAAAATGGTGTAGCAGCTTTGGAAAATCATCTGACAATTCCTCAAAAAGTTAAACGGAGTTACTGTATAACCCAGCATTTCCACTTGTAGAGAATTGAGCTTTCAAGAGAATTGAAAGTGCATATTTACAGAAGAATATGCACCCGAATGTTCATAGCAACCCTGGTCACCATAGCCAAAAGTGGAAGCGATACAAATATCCATCAGCTGATGGGTGGCTAAACAAGATGTGGTACGCCCATACAGTGGAATGTTATTTAGACGTAAGGGACTGAAGCACTGATTCATCTGTCAACGTGGTTGAACCCTGAGAACATTATGCTAAGTGAAACAGGCCAGACACAAAAAGCCATACATTATATGACTCCGTTGATATGAAATGTCCAGAAGAGGCAAATCCATAGGACAGAAAATAGATGAGAGACTGCTAGGGCCTAAGGGGAGGCAAATGGGGAATGACTGCTAATGGACATGGTTTCTTTTGGGGGGTGATGGAATGTTCTGGAATTAGTGGTGATGGTTGCACAGCCTTGTGAATATACTAAAATCCACTGAATTGTACACTTTGAAATGGTGAATTTTATGGTATGTGAATTATATCTTAGTAAAGAATAATAATAATGGTGCCAGTGATTAAGCCTGTGGGGCACAAACGTATGTGGGAGCCCTCCTGGGCCTTGGATGCAAGCCTAGCTTCTGGCCATGGTGTGGCCCATTGCCCTGTGAGCTTGGGTCAGTCCCTGTGGCTCTACAAACCTCTCCTGGATCCAGTGTGAAATGGAGGTAGGTTTTTTTTTTTTTTTTTAAAGATTTTATTTATTTATTTGACAGAGACACAGCGAGAGAGGGAACACAAGCAGGGGGAGTGGGAGAAGGAGAAGCAGGCTTCCCGCCTAGCGGGGAACCCAATGCAGGGCACGATCCCAGGACCCTGGGAGCCGAAGGCAGACGCTTAGCGACTGAGCCACCCAGGTGCCCCTGGAGGTAGATTTTTAAGCTCTACGGGGACAGGGCCTGGGGACAACATTTAGTTGGGAGTGGGACCAGGGTCCAGCCCAGGTCCTGATCTAAGTCAGGTGATCAGAAAGTATGTGGTAAAGGAACAGTTTCCTTCTTCCCAGGGTCATGGGATGGGGGCCCAAGGAGCTCGCCCATATTTTGCTCCCAGCACAGGGTGATTTGAGGTGGGTAAGAATGCAGGTTCTAGAGTCAGTCTGCTGGGTTCAGAACTTGGCTGTGCCACTTACTAACTATGTGACCTTGGGTAAGTGGTTCTATCTCTCTGTGCCTGGGTTCCTTCCCCTGTGAAATTGGGCAGGGGGATAATAGTACCTACTGCTTGGGGGTTGTTTATGTGTTCAGCAGATCTGTACTGAGAACCTGCCTCATAGCAGGCACAATTCTAAGCACTGGATGCTCAACAATGAACAAATCAGAAACCCCTGCCCTCCTGGGCCCACGCTCTAGAGGAGGAGACAGACAGTGTGCAGTTGAATATGAAAGTGTATAGAACCTCGGGTGCTGGTAAGTGCTAAAGAGGAAAAGTAAATTTAGGAAAAGAGTAGTGTGGGTGTTCTAGTTTTTGATAGGGAGAGCAAGGAAGGTCCCCTGAGGAGGTACCAACAAGGAGGTGAAGGATTGAGCCAAGCAGCTGTCTGGAGGGAGAACGTTCTAAGCAGTGGGAATAGGAAGTGCAAAGGCCCTGGGGATCATCAAGGAGGCCTGTTTGGAGGAACAGAGTGGGCGGAAGAGAAGTTGAGGTGACAAGACCTGATTATGTGGGGGTGGGGGGCTGCTGTAAGGATTTTGGGTTTATTAAGGGGCAGTGGGAGTGAAGGAAGGGTTTTGAAGAGGGACAGGATTTGACTTAGATATTAACAGGCTCCCTCTAGCTGCCTGTGGGGTACAGATTGGGGTGGTGGACAAAGGAGGGAGCAGGGACCCCAAAGAGGAGGCAGGAAGTGACGATGTCCTGGACCAGGGGGAGGAAATGCTATGTGGACATACACAGGATGCTTAGCATCATGGGCAGTGTGCCAGGTTAGATCTTATTTATCTCCGAGGCCTGTCTGGCCCAGTCCTACCTCTGACTGGTAGCCTCATAGTCCGGCTGAGTGGGGTCTTCTGTCCCATGGTGCTGAGCCACTTCTCTCTCCTTGTCCAGATATGCCCCTCGTACCAACTTGACTCCGAAGGCCAGGCCAGCCCTGTCAGCTGCCTCCGCGGCCCGCCTCAGCCGCTCATGTGTGTCCTGGCGGGGCATCCCGGCAGCTTCGGGTCAGGGCCCCCGGGACCCCAGCCCGCGGTCCCCCACAGTTCACCACACACCTTCAGATAGGCCTGGTAAGTGTTCCACACCCAGGGCCCCCCTTCCCCGGGGCTGTTCCAGCGCATGGCCAGGGCATCCACCAGCAGAGAGAGAGCCGGGTTCAGGAAGGTATACTCGGCGTCCACCAGGAGCCTCACGTGCTGGGCCCGGGCATGCTGCAGGTGAGAGGGGCTGCGGTCAGGCCTCAGGGCGCCCAGCACGCATGGTGGAGCCAGGCCACGGCAGGTGTTACCTTGACTACCCGGTGCAAGCGGCTCAGAGAGGCCCGGAGATGCTGGTTTTGCTCGGCGTTGAGGCAGGAGACCTGGAGATCCTGGAGGAGCAGCAGGGGAGGCGAGAATGGCTCAGGTGACCGGATCCTTCCGGGGCCTGTGTCTCCTCTCCGCCATCACCCAGAAGGGAGAAAAGTTTAGAAATTTTTAGAAATAGGAAACGTAGCTGTATCACATAGATACTATTTATTGAGGTGAATAAAGTGGTTAAGAGCCCAGGATCTGGGTTTGAATCCAGACTCCACCACTTACTGTGTGGCCTTGGGCAAGCCATATCACCTCTCTGGGCCTCAATTTTTGTCTGTTTTTTCAACGATTAGAGGATAATGGCATCTCCCTCATGGAGTTGCTGTGTGGACCTATAAGACGTGCCTGGACATAAGAATGGGATGGGGCCAGCACATGATAAGCACTCGATATATGTTGTTGTTATAATAATAAGTGACTACATATGCTATCTTATTTATGTAATCTTCGCAATGATCATGGTAGACAGTTACTCCAAGCTTCCTTGTCCAGTGAGGAGACTGAAGCTCGGTGAGTGAGGAGACTTAGGAATTAATACGTAGGAAGTGCATAGAAGAGTAGCCAGCTCATAGGAAGTGCCAGAATTGTCATCTGGTATTAGGTCTCTTAGGACCTCCATATTTTCATGTAAGGCCGGAGCCTCATTGCAGCCCACGAGGCTCCACCCATCTGGCCCCTCTGCTCTCATCTCCTCAGCTCTCCCAAGCTCAAGCTCACAGTCTTCCAGCCATGCTGGCCTCCCTGCTAGTCTTTCAGCATGCCTGGTACCTTTCTGCCTCAGGGCCTTTGCTCTGGCTGTTCCTTCTGCCAGGACCACTCTTCCCCTCGATGTCCACTTACTTCACTCCGATCTATTCTCCAGGTGTTTTTCTCAATGTCACCTTCTCAATGAGGTTTTCCCTGGTTCACATTTGCAACTCACTTTTTGGGGCTTTCCCTTCTCCTTCCTCAGCCTTATTTGTCCCTACAATGCTTATTTATACTTGTTACTTAGTGACTTTGGTTTTAGTCATTGAGTGTCTCTTGTCCCTCCCTGACTAGCAAGTGAGTGCCTCAAGGACTGCGAGTTTGTCTTGGTCATCATTTCGTACACCCCTGGGGGAGCACAGTGGAAATAATTGTCCCTAACTTACGTTCTTGTTATGGACATTCCAAAGGTGAATATGAGGGGCTGGCGACTCAAGGAGTCCAGCTGTGTTCAGAGAAATTGGGGGGTTCAAGAAGGAGGAACAGGTGGGACTTAGTTCTACCAGATCCAACAGAGTCCAGATGTAGACACAGGCCTAGGTCTGCTAATGGAATGCCCCAGGATCAGGCTGTGGCATCCCCCCCCGCCTTGGCTTAGTGGAGAAAACTTTCCAGCAAGAGGGAAGAGCTGGGGTACCTGCCCAGTTATCTTGTCCTCAGAGAATTGTCTCCCTCTGGCTGGGGGTGGAGTCTTGGGAGAGTTCTGAGGAGTAAGTAGCTGGTGAAACTCCCTACATATGATGGCCACCCTCAGAGAGGGCCTACTTGGTGCCTGGTGCTATTTTGGGTACCTCACCAAATATTTAACTCAATCTTCACCTTCCTCTAGGGTAGGGACTGAGACAGGGGATGGGAGGGCTGTTTCTGAGATGGGGACAGGAAGGGGGGCAGGTTTGGGGAGACACTGAAGCCAGGGTGGGACCTGGTAGGTGTGAGGGGTCTGGAGGATGTCCAGGGACTCAGGGGAAAGGCTGGGTCTGGAGACAACTGTGGGCCTCATGAGTACCCAGTGGGGAAACTGAGGCTGCAGGGTGGATAAGAAGCCCCCATCGAGGGGAGTAAGGAGTGAGGAGGTGGGAGCCACGACCTAGACTTGGGAAAGCGCCATATTGAAGAGACAGGCAGAGAAGAACCTAACAAGGATTGAGAATGAACTAGCAGAGATGGAAAAGGAAAACCAGGTGTTTGTATTAGGGATGCCAATGGCAGGGAGGGTAGCAATAGTGTATGGAAATAAAAAGGAATGAGTGAATGAATGAATGACCAAACCAAAACCCCACTGGCCTAATCATAACTTCCAGTCAGCACACAACATAGCTGAGTTGATTGACCAAATACTGATTACTCTTTTTGAGTTGGTAAAGAACTACTGTCTCACTCCCTCTTCTGTGAACTCCCAGCCCCCAGGCCCTCGCCTAGGACCCCCAGATGACCCATATATTCCATCCATTCCAGCCACACCCCAGGGCTATAGCCACATTTATTTCTGATTGTTCCAAGCCTGGGGAGCAGCAGTAGTTACATAGTTCGAACATCCTGCTTACAAGCAGGTGCCAGGCAGGTGCCTGCTACATCCAAGTATAGAGAACTCTGCTTGCGCCCACTTCCCCACCAACCACCCATTCTCTACCAGCCTGAGTTCCTTACCCGCCCAGAGTCCATGGCTTCAGCCAGCCTCTCGGGACTCAGCTCCAAGGAAGCCCCTGGTTTTCTGATCCATGAGGTTAGCTCCTTCTGGAATGAGGTGGTGGGTGGAGTGGTGAGGGGGACCTGGTAGGCAGCCATACCCTCCCTCCCCCATCTTGCCCGTCCCTTACACAGAGCCGAGCACTGGTCAGCGCCGTCACCTTCAGCTGCATAAGGATGTTCCCAGTCGGGCCAGGGGTCTCCAGCAGGCCTCGTGACAGGTCCACACACCGAAGCATAGCACTGAAGTTCCCCTCATACCAGGCCTCACTGCCCAGCCAGCGGGCATTAGCTTCTGGAGCCCACCAGTCCCCTTCTTGCCAACCTCCCAGCCTCCCTGGGCCTGGCCCTTACTCACCCAGTCTTGACAGCTGAGTCTGGCTCCTCCTCGGTGGGTACTGCCAGCAGGGGCTGAAGGCCTAGGGTCTGGAGCTGTTGGACGCAGCCCTTCACCTCCTCTGCTGTCTCACCAGCCACAAACTGCCCATAGATAGATGCTCGGAGAAGTGCGCCTGAGAGCCGGGAGCCCAGGAGTCGCTGAGACCAGGCCTGGAGCTGGAGTGACAGAGAGCAAGGGCTCAGAGCCCAGTCTGGGGATGCCCAAGGCCAGTCCCCAGGGTCCCTGCTCACCGCCAAGCCATGTGTGACCAGAGGGGGCCAGGCACACAGCCGCAGCACCAACAAAGCTCGTGTCAGTTCTCCTGTGCCTTTGAGGTGAAAAGCCCCACCGTCAAAGCTCAAGGGCTGCCAGCCCCCAGCAGAGGGTCCAGCTTGGGAACAGAGCACACGACAGGTCCGAAGCATCATGAATCCCTAGCCGCTTCTAGAGCAAGTAAAGGGGCTTTGGAGGCAGGAGGTCTACCAAGTGCCCCTTGAGCGGCCAGGGACAGTGACTGATTAACCAGGCAGTAGCCAGGGCAAGGCAAATCTTTTAGGATCATAGGCTCCTTGGGGGACAGTTAATTATTAACTGATGGGGACAGAGTTCATAATAATGGGGACAGGAATGGAAACCCCCAATAATAGCCCCCAACAACCCTCAGCAGAAGAGCTCACAATTGTGTAAGGGAAAGCATGGGCTCTGGAACAAGGATCTCCGGGTTCAAGGCCATTCGGTTTTGTGATCTTGGGAAAGTTACTTAACCTCGCTTATTGCAATTACTACATTTTCAAATAGGAAAGATGGCAGTGTTACTGAGTCAATTTGAAAATGCACATAACCTGTAACCCAGCTGTTCCAGGCTGAGCATACATCTTAGAGAACTGGGACGTGGCGGTTGGGAAACAAGTAGAGGAAGGAACGTTCACAGCCGCACTGTTTGTCACGGCCACAAAGCACCCAAATTTCCATCAACCGCAGAACGGGTAGAGATATACTGTGGTCTCTACAATGGCATACTATATGGAATACTATATGGCAATGAAAAAGGAACAGACTACTGATGTGTCCGACCCCATGGTTAAATCTCACGTGCATAGTAGTGAGTGAAAGAAGCAGACACCGAACAGGACACGCTGCATTATTCCATCCAATACACTTGAAGGCAGGGAAAATGAAACAGTAGTGTTAGGAATATGTACGTGGGTGGCTGACCCATACAGAAAAGACAAAAAAGGAAATGATTATCTCAAAAGTCAGAGGTGGTTACCTCAGGCGATGGGAGGGGCTGTAACTGGGTAGGGGCTCCTGGGGGCTTCCCTGTCCTTTTTTCTTAACTGGATGATTCACAGTTGTTCACATTCTAAGTATTTTTTAAAAGATTTTATTTATTTGAGACAGAGAGACCGCACGCGCTAGCGGGGGGAGGGGCAGAGGGAGAAGCAGGCTCCCCACTGAGCAGGGAGTCTGACGCAGGGGTTCAGTCCCGGGACCCTGGGATCATGACCTGAGCTGAAGGTAGACACTTAACCGACTGAGCCACCCAGGTATCCCTCTAGGTATTTTTTTTTTAAAGATTTTATTTATTTATTTGAGAGGGAGAATGAGAGAGAGCACGAGAGGAAAGAGGGTCAGAGGGAGAAGCAGACTCCCTGCCGAGCAGGGAGCCCGATGCGGGACGTGATCCCGGGACTCCAGGATCATGACCTGAGCCGAAGGCAGTCGCTTAACCAACTGAGCCACCCAGGCGCCCCCCTCTAGGTATTTTTTTAATGCCATACACCTATATTTTATACTGCTGAATGTACAGTACATTTCACAATAAAATAAAAAGGAGACATGAATCATAGTATCAGTCTCATGGGGCTGTTATGAGGATCCGGTGAGTTCATGAGCTCACACAGGCTGGTCCACGATATGCGCTCAGTAAGTACCGGCTGTGATCATTAGGTACTGTGTGTGCACAGTCTCCCTGGTGCCTCTGCCCCTGGTGGGGTATACAGTGTTCATCACGCCTGTGTTCGGGGATCCCCAAAACCACCTCAGGTTCAGTAATTCACTAGAAGGACCCACAGAACTCAGAAGAGCTATTTTACTCACAGTCATGGTTTATCCCAGGGAAGGGATATGGATTAAAAATAGCAAAGGAAAGAGGTCCATGGGTTCCAGGTGGCTCCAAGCACAAGCTTCTAGTCATTCTCTCCCAGGGCCACTGAGCAAACAGCACTCAATGCTCCCAGCCCCAGTGCGTGACAACAGGCCCAGCAGACTGCAGTCAGGGGCCCTCACATGAGCCTTGGTGTCCAAGCTTTCAATGGGGGGGGTCAGTCACATAGTTACAGCTGTCCTCCCATGTGACTGACGTTAGTCTCCAGCTCCTCCAGAGTCAAGCTGACACTGCATGTCCCAGGTAAACAAAAACACTCTTTCCAAGCAGGATATTCCAAGAGGTTACCTCCCAGGAACTGGGCAAAATTAATCCTTTACTGTATAACCCCTAATTCACAGGTGTTAAAAGCAGAGGCTTAGAGAGGTAGAGCTACCTACCTGAAATCACACTGGCTAGTGGGTGGCTAAGTGTGGGTTTAATGACCTTGTCCCCTCAAGATTTTAGCCATGCAGGGCGCCTGGGTGGCTCAGTTGGTTGGGCAACTGCCTTCGGCTCAGGTCATGATCCTGGAGTACCGGGATCGAGTCCCGCGTCGGGCTTCCTGCTCAGCGGGGAGTCTGCTTCTCCCTCTGACCCTCTTCCCTCTCGTGCTTTCTGTCTCTCATTCTCTCTCAAGTGAATAAATAAAATCTTTAAAAAAAAAGATTTTAGCCATGCAGCCTCTTTCTGCAGTCTTTTATCAGTACCCAATTCACAGAACATGTGACTAGAGTCAGACTATAAATCCAGCAAAGCTTGGGCTAAAGTCTTTAAGCTGTTTTTTTTTTTAATTCCATGCACAGTTCATATTTAAAAATTAAAACAATACAGAAGGGGGCAGAGTGAAAAATTAGTCTTTCTCCCACTTCTGAATTTCAGCCCCTCAGTTTCCTCCCTGTAAGGCAGTGGGCTATCCTTGCAAAGACAGAAAATGCACCTATATATCTTCTTTATTTATTATGTAATGAGAGGCTACTATTCATTCCTTTGCACATTGATTTTTTTTAACTGAATCTATTTTGAAAGATCATTCCCATCTCAGCACATATAGTTCTGTCTCAAATTTGAAAAGCTCTATGTTGTTTCTTCCTTTAATCTTTTTTTCTTTTTTTAAGATTTTATTTATCCATTTGACGGAGAGAGACACAGTGAGAGAGGGAACACAAGCAGGGGGAGTGGGAGAGGGAGAAGCAGGCTTCCCACTGAGCAGGGAGCCCAATGCGGGGCTTGATCCCAGGACCCTGGGATCATGACCCGAGCCAAAGGCAGATACTTAACGACTGAGCCACCCAGGTGCCCCCTTACTTTAATCTTTGATAGAATCCACCAGTAAAGCCATTTGGGCCAGTTGTCTTTGTGGGAAGTTTGCCCTTTTTTTTTTTTAAGATTTTATTTATTTATCTTGCGGGAAGTTTTTTAAATAATGAGTTCAATTTCTTTAATAAATATAGGGCTCTTCCTATGTTCTGTTTCACAAGCTTTCATTCCTTGTGTTTTTCAAGGAATCGTCACTTCATCTAAATTGTCAAATCTTAACTGCAGAATTTGTAGAGATAACCTCTTTTTCACACTTGATATTGGTCATTTCTGTTCTCTTTTTTCTCTTCATCTGTCTAGCTAGGGATTTTATCAGTCTCATTTATCTTTTCAAACAACCAATTTGGGCTTTGTTAATTTTCTCTATGGTTCGCTGATCTGTCTCATTTTTAACGTTTGCAGATTGTTCTGTTGTATGGATTCTCATCGTTGATGATTTCATTTTCTCTGACACTTAGCCTAAAAATTTGCAAACACAGTTTAAAGAATGACCACAGACCACTTACACACCTTCCACCTAGATCCAACAACTTGCCATCTTTGCTTTTTCTCTCCTCTTTCCTTATCTCTTAATATAAACATGTGTCCCATATCATTTGAAAGTAAGTTATAGACCTTGTGGCATCTCAGCATGCGTGTTTTAAGAGTAAGAACAGGGGTGCATGGGTAGCTCAGTCAGTTGAGCATCTGGCTCTTGATTTCGGCTCAGGTCATGATCTTGGGGTTTTGAGGTGAGTCCCGTGTCGGGCTCCTTGCTCAGCAGGGAGTCTGCTTGAGATTGTCTCCCTCTCCCTCTGCCCCTTCCCCTGCTCATTCTCTGTCTCTCACTCTCTCTAAAATAAATCTTAATAAAAAGAACATCCTCCTACATACCCACACCACCGTTCTCACATCTAAGAAAATATCAATAATTCCTTAGTATCTACTATCACATTCATGTTCAGATTTCCCCAGTTGTCTCCAAAATGTGTTTATAGCTGTTGTTATTATTTTTTAGACTAGAGTCAATCCATGTTCATGCTTTGCATTTGGTTGTTATGTCTCTTTAGTGTTTTGGGTATATTTTTGGTATAGTCCTCATGGTATTTTTTAAAGATTTATTTATTTGAGAGAGTGCGAGCGGGGGGAGGGGCAGAGGAAGAGAGAGAGAATCTCAAGCAGACTTTGTGCTGAGCGCAGAACCCAACACAGGGCTGGATTTCATGACCCTGAGATCATGACCTGAGCCAAAACCAAGAGTCGGAGGTTCAACCGACTGAGCTGCCCAGCCGCCCCATGATTAAAAAAACAAACAAACAAACAATATTTACTTCCCAAAAAAGCCCAGGCCAGATGTCTTGTAGAATGCCCCACATGCTGTATTTGCCTGATTATACTCATGTGATGTCATCTAATGTGTTCCTTTACCCTATGTATTTACTGTAAATCCTGTGTTTTGGTCAAGAGCCATAATTTAGTAGACCAGCATCCTACTGCTGACCATTTAGGTTGACTCCAGAGTCCCCAAGCCTGGTCTCTTAGCCACCATGTTATTAGGGCCTCCTAGGCTCCTCGACAACTCAGAGCAGCCTTGACCAGGAGGGTAGGAGATAGGTTGAGGGGCTAGGTTCAAAGCCTTCCCAGACCTGCCATTAGGGGTTGAGAGGACTAGAGTTCAGGGAGGAATAGGGAGAGGAGAGAAGCCAGAAACAAAATTGCAATCTCTAAATACTCCTTTCTCCTTGCCTGGTAGGAGGAAGGAGTAGTTTAATTTTTGTCTTGCTTTGTTTCCCAGGTATAGGCAGCACAACTTAGGTGCTGAATAACTATTGAATGAATTCATGAAACAAACCAGAGTATGTCTCATCCCTCTGGTGCCTTCAGACCAAAGAGTGGTCTCCCTGGACCAGCCTCAATGTATGAATCCTCCTGGGGGTTCCCATCCCAGGGATGCCCCTCTCTTGCTCCCCATGGTTCTGAAGAGAACGAAAAACTCCTTCAAATGGTCTTCAGGGCCATCACCAGTGTCTCAACATTGGCTGCACATTGAGATTACCTGGGGAGATTATTTTAATTTTATTTTTTAAATTATCATACCATAAAAATAACTTTTTTTCTTTTTTAAAAAGATATTTTATTTATTTATTTGACAGAGAGAGACAGAGAGAGGGAACACAAGCAGGGGGAGTGGGAGAGGGAGAAGCAGGCTTCCCGCGGAGCAGGGAGCCCGATGTGGGGCTCGATCCCAGGACCCTGGGATCATGACCTGAGCCAAAGGCAAACACTTAACTACTGACCCACCCAAGCGCCCCATAACTTTTTTCTTTTAGTGTACAGTTCAATGAATGTTAACACATGTTTAAATTCATTTCACACACACACACACCCCATTGCAATCAAGATAAGAACAGTTGCATCCTCCCAAAACACTCCTTTTGCAGCCGCACCCTCTCCCCACCCATAACTCCCGATGACCAGTGATCTTTTCTGACATCGCTGTGGTTTTGTGTTGTTGAGAATGTCAAATATATGCAGCCATACAGTATGTAATCTTTGAGACGGGCTTCTTTCAGTTAGCATGATGTCTTTGAGATCACCTAAGTTTTTGCATTTATCAGTAGCTTGCTCCTTTTGACTGCTGTAGTATTCTGTTGTGTGGATAAATCTTAGCTTGTTTATCCATTAACCTGTTGTTTCCAGCATCTGGTGAGCTTTTAAAATTCCTGACGTTTGGGCTTCTACCCCCACAGAGTCTGATTTAATTGTTCACAGGCATTGGGAATGTCACCAGCTCCCCTGGTGATTAAATGTGCATCCCAGCTGAGAAGGCTGCCCCCCCACAGTCTGGCCTCTACACTCCTCTGCCTTAGCTCTTATATCTCCCCTAAAACCCACCCTCTTTTATTCCTTGCTGTCCCTTGAACACACCACGCTTCTTCCTGTTCAAGGCCTTTGCACTTGCTATTCCTTTTCCCTTAAAACTCTCCCCTTTCTGGGGTGCCTGGAGGGCTCAGTCGGTTAAGCATCTGACTCTTGATCTAAACTCAGGTCTTGATCTCAGGGTTGTGAGTTCAAGCCCCGCATTGGGCTCTAGGCTAGGTGTGGAGCCTACTTAAAAAACAAACAGGGGCACCTGGGTGGCTCAGTCGGTTGGGTGTCCGACTCTTGATTTTGGTTTAGGTCATGATCTTGAGATTGTGGGATTGGGCCCTGCGTCAGCCTCTGCGCTCAGCATGGAGTCGGCTGGAGATTCTCTCTCTCCCTCTGCTCCTCCCCCCTCCCCCCCCACTCATGCTCTCTCTCTCTCTCTAAAACAAACAAATAAATCTTTAAACAAACAAACAACTCTTCCCTTTCTTATTTGCCTAATTAACTCCCACATGTCCTCAGGTCTCAGGATTTAAGGTGCGCCTTCAACGAGGCCTACCCTGAGCAGCCCTTGCCGTGAGGGAATTTTAACCATTCCACACTTTACTTGTAGTTCCTGACACGTTCATCCTTATTTGAGCAAATACTTAGTTAATATCTCCCTCTTCACCAGACTGTGAGTGTCATGAGGGCAGGGGCCACATTTGTTAATGTCATTAATTTATCCCCAGTGATTAGCATGGGACTTCATTTTTGTTGAATGAATGAATGATGTAATGGATTTATTTGGCATTTGCTGGACACAGGACTTAGAGATTCCTTCTTGCAGCAGTATGAGTAAATTGTGGATAAGACTCCCTCCTTGAGTCACTGTGATCTTGCAAGGAGTAATAGAGTCCCGAAGAATCACCCCCTCAAAAGATCTGGCAGAGGGAGAGCAGGGGATAGCTGAGAGGTAGAGCTGCCCTGAGAGTGGCTGCTGAGAAGTCTTGGGCTGTGGGAGAGGTAGGGGGTCTGGACTTGGTACTTGCAAGTTAAGCCAAGACCCTGAGAGGGGCTGGGATAGACCCAGGTTAATTACGCCCCTTAAGTACCAGCAGAACCAGAAGCAAATCCTCTCTGGAGGAAGATTTCCCCAATTTAAGTGTGTAGGACTCCCAGTAACTAAGATCAAGTAATAAGTTCACACTCAAAGATCACCAGGCACACAAGAAAATAAGCCACCAGGAGTGAGTCAGCAGAAGCAATTCTTCAGTTATCTACTGCTGCAAAATAAACTACCCCTAAACTTGGTAGTTTAAAACAATAGCAGTAATTTATTTTGCTTGCAAATTAGCAATTTGGACAGGGCTCAGCCTCGCTATCCTGTTTCTGCTCCATGCAGTATGAGCAGGGACAGCTCAGTTTGAGGTGGGAAGAGGCACTTTCTAGATGCTGTACTCACATATAAGACAACTTGGTACTGGCTGTTGGCTGGAGGCTCAGTCAAGGCAGTGGGCTGGGGGGCCTCAGTTCCTCTCCACAGAATGCTTGGACTTTTTTTTTTTTTAAGATTTTATTTATTTATTTCAGAGAGAGAGAGCACAATTTGTGGGGACAGGCTGAGGGAGAGGGAGAAGCAAACTCCCTGTCGAGCAGGGAGTCCGACGCGGGGCTCAATCCCAGGACCCTGAGATCACGACCTGAGCCGAAGGCAGACTCTTAACTGACTGAGCCACCCAGGTGCCTTTTTTTTTTTTTAAAGAGTTTATTATTTCAGAGAGAGAGAGAGAGAGGGAGAGATGCTTGGGCTTCTTTACAGCATGGTGGTCGAGTTCTTAGGGTAAGCATCCTAAGGGAACCAGGAAGAAGTTGTATTGCCTTTTATGACCTACTCTTGGAAGTCACACAGTGTCATTTCTGCCATAGTCATAAACCTACCCAGACCAAGGTGTGGTGGGGGGAGGGGCACAGATCTTGTCTTTTAGTGGATAGTGTCAAGTCACATTGTAAGAGGAACAAATCTTGTTGTGGCCATCTTTGAAAAATACAATCTGCCACAACAACAACAAAAGATTCTAACCTATCCAAAGGGCAAAGCTAAGACTGGGGTAAAGTTAAGTTGAAAATGACAGTCTAGGGGTGCCTGGGTGGCTCAGTTGAGCGGCCGACTCTTGATTTTGGCTCGGGTCATGATCTTGGGGTCCTGGGATTGAGCCCCATATTGGGCTCTGCGCTCAGCGGGGAGTCTGCTTCAAGATTCTCCCTCTGCACCGCCCCACTCCTTCCGTCTCTCTCAAATAAATAAATATTTTTTTAAAAAGAAAGAAAATGACAATCTGGATGGAGGAGAGACTAGGTGGAGAATCTTGCGTGCCTGGCAGAACAGAGAGAACACAATGGGCTGCTCTATAGTAGCCATGGAAGTTTCTAGAATGAAGTTCCATGTGGTCCTGTGGGTGGAGACCCATTTTGTGACGGGAGGGAAAGGGGCTTTTATATTAGCAAAGAGACTTAGTTCCAAGTGGGAGAACAGCTATGGGATCAGAGTCCTCTCCGTTTTGATTGGGTGACCCCTAAGTCAATCACTGGGGTTGGAGAGTTAGATTCTCGGAATGGCCGAATCTGAGTGGCCATTCTGGAGCCCCAGGTAGAGTGCACTACATTCAATGCACAAAGCCTACTTGAAGTGAGGGAATAGGTATTGCTGCTTCCCAAAAGTCAGCTTGGGAAAGGGTGAATGGACACTGGGTGACAAAATAATTGGACTCATGAGTGGTTCTAATGGTTCCAGCAGAAAATACATAAAAAGAACTTAGAATAGGGATAGGCATGTGGAGACGGCTCATGAATGCTGTTCGTCCATTGTCCTTATTTCAGCTATTAATTGGCTTCTGACCACTTGTAGGATAAAGTACAAACACCATAAGCTAATCTTCATGGTTTATCCTGGTCCATCTCACCAGCCTTACTCCCCATCACTCCCTGCCTTACCAATTCTCCAGCAACAATTTTAGGAAAATCTCTCTCCCCCCAGTACTCCTGCGATTCTCTGTGTCTCAGTGCCCTCCACGCCTACTCAGCCTTTAATATCGGGGCTCGGTGACCACTTAACATCAGAGGACACTCCCATTACCACCACCAAGTTTTTATCTCCAGCACAGACCTCTCCGCTGAGCTCCAGATCCCAATATGCAAACCACTTACTTAGAATCTGGGCTAGATTTGTTCTTCTCAAACGGGGCGGTACCGCCCCCTAGTGGGAGTTTTGGAAACTTGCGCAGTTGTTTTTAGTTGCCACACTGGAGGGCGCTACAAACTTTTACAGGGGAGGAACCAGGAATGCTAGACCCTGTGTCCGCGCCCTAAACAAATTGAAACCTTCCTTACAGGTGTTTAAAAGATTTATTAATGAGATATAATGTAAAATTTTAACAGTGTAAAACACACATAAAGAAATGTGCCTATATTACAAGTGTTCGGTATGATAAATTAGCAGGAAGTGACACCACCTGTGTAACTAGCACCCTGGTCAAAGAACATTATAATCCCTCTGGAAGCTCTCCTTGTATCACATTCAAGTACTATTTCTCTGTGCCCTAAAGAAGACCACTCTTGACTTCTAATGCCACAAATTAGTTTTGCCTGGGATCAGGCCCCACATCAGGCTCCTTGCTCAGCAAGGGAGCCTGGCTTCCCCCTCTCCCTCTGCCTGTGTGCTCTTTCTCTTGCTCACTCTGTCTCTCAAATAAATAAATAAAATCTTTTTTTTTAAGATTTTATTTATTTTACAGAGAGAGCACAAGCAGGGGGAGTGGCAGGCAGAGGCAGAGGGAGAAGCAGGCTCCCTGCAGAGCAGGGGGAGCCCGACGCGGGACTCGATCCCAGGACCCTGGGATCATGACCTGAGCCGAAGGCAGTCGCTTAACCAGCTGAGCCACCCAGGCGCCCAATAAATAAAATCTTTTAAAATAAAAAAAAGAATCTCCATTTTACTTTTTCATTAACTTCTTTTTTTCTTTTTTTTTTTTAAATATGGAATACTTTTCAATTTGTGTGTCATCCTTGCATGGGGGCCATGCTATCTTCTCTGTATTGTTCCAATTTTAGTATATATGCTGCTGAAACAAACACTATTTTAATTTTCTTAAAAGTAGAAGAAATACTCTATTTTCTTTGAGTTTATTCTGTAGTTCATTTTCTAGTTTTTTTCTTTTTTAAAAATTTTCCCCAAAACAAAATTTTCCCAACATTATTATTATTTTAAATTTTATTAAGTTTTTAATTTTAATTCCAGTATAGTTAACATATAATGTTATATTAGTTTCAGGTGTACAATATAGTGATTTAACAATTCTGTACCTTACTCAGTGCTCACCGTGATAAGTGTGCTCTTGATCCCCATCACCTATTTCACCCATTCCCCCCCCACCTCCCCTCTGGTAACCATCAGTTTGTTCTCTATATTAAGAATCTATTTCTTGGTTTGTCACTCTCTTTTTTTTTCCTTTTTTCATTTGTTTTGTTTCTTACGTTCCACATACGAGTGAAATCATATGGTATTTAAAAAAAAGAAATCATATGGTATTTGTCTTTCTCTTAACTGATTTATTTCCCTTAGCATTATACTCTCTAGCTCCATCCATGTTGTTGCAAATGGCAAGATTTCATTCTTTTTTATGGCTGAATAATATTCCATTGTGTGTATATACCACATCTTCTTTATCCATCTATCTATCAACGGACATTTGGGTTGCTTCCAGAATTTGGCTATTGTAAATGCTGCAGTAAACATAGGGGTGCATATATCCCTTTGAATTAGTGTTTTTGCTAAAATTTGGGGGTAAATACCCAGTAGTGTCATTACTGGATCATAGAGTAGTTCCATTTTTAAATTTCGGAGGAACTGCCATACTGTTTTCCACAGTGGCTGCACCAGTTTGCATTCTTACCAATAGTGCAAGAAGGTTCCCTTTTTTCCACATCCTTGCCAACATTTACTGTTTCTTGTGTTTTTTATTTTAGCCATTCTGACAAGTATGAGGTGATACCTCATTGTAGTTTTGATTTGCATTTCCCTGATGATGAATGATGTTCAGCATCTTTTTGTGTGTTGGCCATCTGTATGTCTTCTTTGGAGAAATGTCATTTTCTAGTTTCTTAAGATAGTCACTTAGTTCATGACTCTGGAGCTTTCTTCTTTTCTAGTGTAAGTATTAAGGGGTATAAATTTCCTCCAAAACACTTCTTTTAATGTATTCAACAGATTTTGATAGGTTGTATCTTCATTTTTTTATCCAGTTCTCGATATTCTTTATTCCTCCTATGATTTCTTTTTCTTAATCCAACTTGGGCCAATTAGATTTGACCTGTCTGAAATTTGGAATAAGGGTACTACATTTCAGAGTCAAGCAGCTGTGTGGTGTTGGGCTTCATGGTGCTTTAGAATGGGGGCAGCAAATTCCTCAACAAGCAATCATTATGGACAAGGAGGGAAGCTAAATATCTACAAGGAGAGAATGGAGGAAATCTGCTGAGGGATACAGGCAAACATGAATGGACCAGTGCAAGATGAAAAGAACTGGATAGATTTATACAACCCATGAGACCCAGCTGCACTTCCTACTTTTTGCTTCTGTGACGTTGTCATGCACCTTTACAATATATTTTTTTAATTTTAACCTAATTACAGATATACAGACATAGAGATTCAGATATAAGAATAGTACCAAGAATCCCTGTACACTTCACTCACATTCCCCAACAGTCAACACTTTACCACATTTGTTTTATCCTTTTCTGTCAGTGTGTATATACGCTTTTTCCCCCTAGCTGTTTGAGAGCAAACTGAAGAGACCATACCCTTTTACCCTAAATGCATAAGTGTACATTTCCTAAGAATAAGGCATTCTTTTGCACAACCATAGTATAATAGAACTAACATTGATACAATATTGTTATCTAATCTACAGTCCTTATTTAGTTTTGCCAATTGGCCCCATAATAGTCTTTATGGAAGTTCTGATGTCTCTTTAGTCTCCTTTAATCTGAAATAATTCCTCAATGTTCTCTTTTTCTTTTTTTTTTTTTTAAGATTTTTATTTGAGAGAGAGTGAGAGTGAGAGAGATCACAAAAGGAGAGGGAGAGGGAGAAGCAGAGTCGCCGCCGAGCAGGGAGCCCGATCCCAGGACCCTGGGATCATGACCTGAGCCGAAGGCAGATGCCTAACCGACTGAGCCACCCAGGCGCCCCTCAGTGTTCTTTTCTTTCCCCAGTCTTCTTCTGTGTTGCATGACCTTGACACATATGAAGATTACAGGCCAGTTATTTTATAGAATATCCTTCAATTCCTATCTGTCTTCCTCATTATTAGATTCATATTATGCATTTTACTCCGGAATATCATTGACATTCTGTCATATCCTCAGTATTTCATACCAGGGGGCTTGTGATGCCATTTTGTCCCATGACTGGTAATGTTAACTTTGATCGTTTGGTTAAGGTGGCATTGATCATGTTTTCTCAACTATGAAATTATTATTTTTCCCTTAGTAACAAGTTAAAACAAATGATTTTTTAGCTCTACTTAAGCTTGAGTGAGTTTCTGCCCCTTGCAAATTATCCATTTTTTGTATCTATTAACTAAAGGCCCCCCATTCAAACTGGCTTAAGAAAGAGGGTAATTTATGTTTGCAACTAACTAAAGCCACCATTCAGATTGGCCTAAGGGGAAAGGGGAATTTATGGTCCTGAAGCAGCTCTCACTTCAGGCACAGCTGGATCCAGGAGGTTGCTGTAATCAGGAACTTGTCTCATTCAGAGTTATTTATGTAAATTAAAAGGGACTAGATTCTGGGCAGAAAGAAGCAATAGATATTTGCTACCTTGATTCAGACAGTGGCAAAGAGGAAATAGGAAGTGCACAAAGAGATCCAGCCACAGGATGGAGTTCCTTTGGGGAGCCTTACCCAAGCTGTTCAAGTGGTATCCGGCAACCCAGATCCAAGAATATTAGCATATTCTCTTCCCTGGCCACAATGATTGGTTCAGGGATGGGCTTAAGACCCAAGCTGGGCTGAGGGAAAAACAGGTCCCGGACTTTCCAGAAATACCGGCCCAACAGGCACTGTGGCTGCTGAGCTTGTGTGGAATGCCAGCCTAGAGCTGTAAGGGGGGTCGTCTTTCTTTCTTAAATGAAGAGTCTACCTGAGCGTGAAACCAACCAGGAAAGCAGAGCCACAATACATAGAAAAATAGACCCTTCGTGGCTTTGTTTCAGTACTGGATCCAGCAGTGCTTGAAGCCAGCATTCCCCTGCCGTTGTCAGCTAGAACAGCCAAATAAATTCACTTTCCTGCTTAGCCAGTGTGGAAACAGAATGCTGTAGGTCTCTTCTTCAAAAAAGAAAAATACACAATGAGGAAAATTCTACTTTTAGGAATCAAATCATCTTTTAAATTAAAGGGGGATTGTTTGGACCCCAGTGCATTTGTGTATTCAAGTGCTGTAGTGTAAAAGCTTATTTTAGTCTGCACTGATAAAAAATAATAATAATACGTTGATGAGCATTTGAACCTACAGTTTTGATAATATGATTAATCAAGTAGAAGTGGAGGCCTAAATGAAGATTATACTTAGCTATACCCTGTTCTCCATGAAAATAGGCTGATTTCTCAGTTTTTCTGTGATTCAATATAAACAACAAGAATTCTCTTGCTGGGCTGCTTTATTAAGGAGACTGTTTTACAAATCACCTTTACTGAGGTATAACTTATGTACCGTAAAATGCACCCTTAAGTACAGTTCAGTGAGCTTTGACAAATCTATACCCCATGAAACCACCGCCACAATCATGATATAGAACATTTCCTTCACCCCCAAAAAGTTCTGTTGTGCCCTTTTGCAGTCAGTTCCCTTCTCATGGCCCCAGGCAACCACTGATCTGCTCTGTCCCCTTAGATTACCTTTGCCTGCCTTAGAATTTTTATAAGTGAAATCATACAATATGTATTCTTTTGTGTCTGGCTGGTTTTATTGTCTTTTTGTTTTCTATAGAGTCTATTTATGTTTACATGTGTGTCATAGTTTATACGTCATATTTGAGATACTTGTGGAAAATAATAAAATAAGTAGGATATAACAGTGGTTCACAAACTCCACTTATTAGCCATTTCACGTGTAGTTGAACTCAAAATGAACTATTTTTAATATGTCTTTCCCAACTTCTGGAAATTTTACTTTAAAAAGTATAAAGGCCCTGGAAGAGCTTTTCATTATTGAGATGTCTTTTACAATTCACTGTTTCCCTTGGAGAAGTTTAGTTTCTAAAGTCAGCTCCCAGAGCAATCTTATTCATACAAGCCTTGTTGGCACCAGCTTGAATCATCTCCTGTCACTTGCACACACCTCTCTTGAAAATAGTCCCATTCCTTTGTGTCTTATGGAGCTCACTTAACACGCTCAGCCCATGTTGGAATAAAAAGGGCCATTAGAATATTATGTCCTGCAGGTGTAGGAAAAGGGTGTTGAGAAGGCTCTCACACCAGATGTCCCCTCAGCTCAAAGGGTAGAGAATCAGGTTCCATAGGGTCCAAGTCTCCTGCCACCCGATCATAGATTCCTCTTGTATCCTCATATGTCTCCTCAGGTCGGCAGGGGTCAAAGGGGCTCTGACAAGCAAAGGTGGAGTTAGAACCATAGAAGGATGCCCTATGAGTCATCATGACCGCTCCAGGAGGGATACACACTCCTACTCAACTTCCCAGAAAAAAAAAATGTTTCAGTTTCTAATGATGAGGGAAAAAATCAACATATACAAAGAGGAGAGCGATTATAATGAGCCTCCATCATGAACCTCCATGTACCCATCACCTAACTTCAACAATAGCAACCCTTGTTCGATCTTGATTTATCTATATCTCCATCTTTTCATCTCCTAACCTCACTAACTGGGTTGTTTTTAAGCAAGTCTAAGATTTCTCATGATTTCTGTGAGAAAAATAATTTAAATGTCAGAAATATGAAACTTTTAAAAGTACATGATACAGAGAATTGGAGTGGAATGTGAGTCATGATTCTGTTAGCCTACAAATTTCAAAGTTTTCATCAAAATAGAAGACAAAAAAGACCATGTAGAGTGGTTGTTACTGGAGATGTGCTTTCCCCTAGGATTGGGAGCAAATGGTGGTTTTAGCTCCGCAAACTTTAGAGCCAATTTGCCCATGGGCCAAATACAGCCTGCTGCTTGTTTTTGTACTGCCTGGGGCTAAAGATGCTTTTACATATTTTAATTGATGGGAAAATACCAAGAGAAGAATATTTATGACATGTGAAAATTATATGAAGTTCAAATTTCAGTGTCCAAAAATAAAATTTTACTGGAACTTAGCCACACTTGTTCATTTATGTATTGTCTATGGCTGCTTTTATACTACAGAGGCCGAGCTGAGTAGTTTTGAAAAGGACAGCAAGCCCAAAGTTTTTACTATCTGGACCTTTACAGAAAAAGTGTGCCGATTGCATCTGTGCTTTAGAGGGCACATATGGTTCAGCACCATGGACAGCATTTTAATGAACATTATTTCCACGCTGGTGAGAACAGTGCCCCATCTGGGACAAAGTTACAGAGGGAAATCCTTGTCCCAGAGGTGCCAGAGCATTAGCCAAGGCCACACAGAAAGTCAAGGGTTCTGTGCCACCTCCCTTACAGTAGGTGGGGGTAGTTGATAGTCAAAAGGGTCTGTTGTTCTTGCCTGCCCAGTCACCATCTTCACTTCCCTCTGGGCTCTCTGTTCCTCTCTCACTCAGTCCAGTGGATGGCCCCTACTCTCTGATGCCATGGCTGGGCACCAGTCCAGACCTGTCCAATTAGCATAGTCTTTCCCCTGCCTCAGTGGTTCAGCAATAAGTATGTGACCAAAGCTAGACTAATAAAATGTCAGTTCTGGGACTTGAGAGGTATTGGGAAAGAGACACTCTCTTTCTCTGAAGGTTACCAACCTAACGGGGTACAAACCTGCATTTTCTGGGGACATCTCTAGGGAGGAAACTCTGGGTCCACCTGGGTGGGGCCTGAAGACTATTCTGTTCCTTGACTTTTCAATTAAGTGGGCCAAAAATTTATTTCTCTATACCTCTCTGTTTAACCAGCATAGTGGAGAAGGCTAATTATCCAGTAGAATGCATAGCTTCTTTCTTCCATGGTAATAGAAATATAGTGAGGCATCTAGATGCCAAGCTGGACTATATTTCTCAGTCTCCTTCATCGTTAGGTATGACCATGTGACTGTGTTCTCATCAGGGAATGAGTAGAGTGTACCATATCTGGGCATACGCCATAATGCTGGGTTGTGCCTCCACCACACTCTCTTTTTCCGTCTCCCACCAGTTGAAACCCGCAGTGAACTAGCCTATCTATGCAAACTTGAACAATGCACTAGAGGATGACAGAGGAACACAATGGAAAGAACTTGAGTTCTGAAATAACCATTTGTAATAGGGTCACTCACCTCTGATTGCTATGTGAGAAGGAAATAGGATCGTAGCCAGGCCTTTGTGCTATGGCGTCTAGCTTACCCTAACTAACATAAACAGTAGGAGGTGGGTTTCTGGCACTAGCCAGGAAAAACTTCTGCTGATACAAATCTCCTCACCATTGGTACTTCATCATAGAGGGGTCCCCAGGCTCCAGGTGGGGCATACAGTCTTTCCACCTCATCATACAGGTGTCCAGGAAAAACCATATCCTCCTCTTCAAGATGTGTGAAACCTGGAGTTGGAGTGGAAAGAAGGGATGATGAGGGCACCTGTCCAGATGTCAGGGGTATTTATGAGCAGAGGGAGCTCTGATATGGTCACAACTCACCTCCGGGATAATACACCTCCTCCAGTGTTGGTGGCAGCCGGGGGCTGAAGTTCTTCATGGAGTGGTAATATGGTTCTACATCCGTTGTGCTAACCTGTCAACACCCCGCCCCCCCCAAAAAAAAACCCAGATAAATCTTTTCTATCCTCTGGCTCCATAGTTCCCAGAAAGGACAATGATTAACCTGAAGTTAATGACAGAATTTTAGTCTGCCAGTTCCTTGTCAGCAGAGCTTCCAGGAGCACCCCCTCACCGTGGAGCTTTGAGTGTCTCTGTCTCCGGTCCACTGGCTGTCCTCATATTCATTCTTGACTCGGTCCTTCTCCGACCTTCCAGGACAGAGGTATGGAGGGCTTCTTGGTGTTGAGTCAGACACCTCTCATCTCCAAACCTCCTTCCTCAGAGCGTTTCTTACAGAAAAATATTCCCACTTACCCTGCTTCTGTCTTCTCTGTGATGCCTGAGGGAAATAGGGAAAAAGGGATCAGAGACACCCCTTCTCTGACCAGACAGGCCCTGGGAGACTTTCAATATGGAGCAGCCCCAGGGCTCTTTGTCACCCTTGGGCCTCCATCCCCGCAGGGGAAGAATGGTCTCTCCTCACCTTCAGCAAGACGCCTCAGTCTCCGCTGCCAGAGGAATCCCCCAACACAGGAGATGTTAGAAAGCAGCAAAAGACCCCCAGCAGCAAACAGCACAGGCAACAGGGGCAGCCCTGTGGGTTCTAGGGGAAGAAGGTACCCCTCAGTGAACCCAAAACAATTGGCTCTAGGCCCAGAGCAGCATTCTCTGAGAAAGCCCATTTCTGACTAAGCATAGCCCCTCTTCCTAGGTCAGGGAAGCAGATTGGCAGGGATTTCCAGGTCCACTCCTTCTTGCCACCTCAGGGCAGGTGGCTCCTTTCTCAAGTCAAGCCACTAACAGTAGGTCCTACCTGAGCCCTGTGGTGTCGACTCAGGTGGTAGCTCCAGCTGGGCATTCAAGACCTCTTCCCATGTATTCAGCCTTGCCTACCAACCATAGACCCTGGTATTGGACCCTCCAGCCACACAAACTAACCGCTGGAGCTGTTTCCAGAATCACTGAGGCAGAGCCACACCCCTAAGCCTTGGAAGAGTCAAATGTCTGTCCTTAAATGTCCTTTCTGCTCAACTGATTTTCTTCTCAAGTGACTTCCTCTCTTTTTTTTTTTTTTGAGATTTTATTTATTTGTCAGAGGGGTGAGAGAGCACAAGCAGGGTGAAGGAGCAGAGGGAGAGGGAGAAGCAGATTCCCCACCGAGCAGGGAGCCCAGTGTGGGGGCTCAATCCCAGGACTCCAGTATCATGACCCCAGCTGAAGGCAGACGCCCAACCGACTGAGGCACCCAGGCACCCCAGATGACTTCCTCTTCGCACAAACTTCAATTCCAGGTAATATTGGAGTCCTCTGCTATGTCTCTAATGACAAGACTAAATCCCTCTAAGTAAACATCTGCTCAGCATCTATCTCCCCATCTTCTGCTAACAGCACTCATTTTCCTTTGAGGAAATAGCCACTCCCTCACTCTTAGACTGTATGTTCCCATAGATCTCCATGGAGGACATGTGGACCTCCCTGGCCGACCGATAAGAGCACCCATCCCTCTTTCCACAGTGACCAGTTCAGACCCATCCAGCATTTGACCCAAGGTAGACTTTTGCCAGAACATTTAGGACACTCCTCTGCTGGCTGCTGAGAAGTGGAACAAAACTGGAGGTATCTGGAGGGGGGGCAGGTACTTCTTTGCCCTCTTGATGAAAGAACCTGAGAAGGAAGCCATCAGAGATGAAGGCAAAGTTGAGAGAGAGAAATAGATCCTTCGTGAAAATCATGAGCACCTATTGGAGTTTTCAACTTCACAAGCCAAGCAATTCTTTTTATTGCCCACAACAGCTGAATTTCTGTCACTTGCAACCTTCTTCTCAGGTTTTGGAGGGGGATTGTTAGCAAAATGGTCATAATTCCCTCCCTGTAACTACACTCTTGAGTAGTCCCCTTCCACACTGACTCGGAGTTGAGACATGTCACCTGCTTCAGCCCATGAGACAATATCAAGTGTGACAGAATCAGAAGCTCAAAAGTGCTTGGCTGGTCCTGCTGCTCTTGGGACTCCTGTGACCACCTCTTTGTGAACAAGTCAAGGAGAAGGAGAGACATGTGGCCCAGTTATCTCCATTGTCCCAACCAAAAACCAGGTTGTCAGATACGTGAGGAGGAGGCCATCCTAGATCATCCAGTCCCAGGGGAGCCTCCAGCTGCCCGTAGCCCAGACCAGAACTGTTCAGCCACTCAGAATCAAGAGAAACAATGGTTGTTGCTATTAGTGCCCATGTTTGAAGTGGTTTATTTTGCATCAAAAGCTGACTGATATGGGGGCACCTGGGTGGTGCGGTCAGTTAAGCATCTGACTCTTGGTTTCAGCTCAGGTGAGGATCTCAGGGTCATGAGACTGAGCACCGTGTAGGGCTCCACGAGGGCCCATGTCCAGGCCTGTCTCAGCCCCGTGTGGGGTTCTGCCTTAGGCCCCCACCTCCGGCTCCACACTTCGTGGGGAATCTGCTTAAGAGTCTCTGATTCTCCCTCTCCCCCGCGTGCTCTCTCTGTCTCTAATATAAATAAATGGATCTTTAAAAAAAAAAAAGCCAACTGATACAGGCTCTGCGCAGGGCATGGAATCAGCTAATTCTTTCAGAATTGAACTGAATTAGGCAGAGAGAAAATGTGTTACATCCAAGAAAGAGCAAGAGCTTAGGATGTGCATAGGGGACAGAGCTAAGTCTTAAGGGGCTGTGGCCACAAAACAGAGGTGGTAGGGTTGGAAACCAGAAGACTCTATTCTCAGGGGAGAGAGGGATATTCAAGGGATTAAAAACTTACCTGCAGGCTGCTCTGTGGGCAGCTGGTAGTCAGGTTCTCCAGAAGGCTGGTCTAGACCTGGGGGGTGGATATAGAGGTTGTGAATTAACACCAAGAATCTGGGTAAGCCTTCAATATTTTGCAGTTTCCTATTAAGCTTTTCAACCCATTTTGAGGAACTGATTTATGGCTTCTCAGGAATATTTCAAATAGAGCTGCAAGTTGCTGATAGTAATGGCAATACTATCAATAGCCATTCTAATGCCAATAATAATAGTAATGATGATGATAATTATTGTTGATGAGTGCTTTATGGCATGGAAGGTCCTTTTAACCCAAATTATCAATGTTGGAGGGTTAACCAAAAAAGATGATGGGCTCTCAGAATGACTTAATAGAGGTATTAGTTCTAGAGCAAGCAAAGTGAGGTACAAAGTACTTTATGCTTTAGTACTTGGAAGACTAAGGGGGAAAGAAAGAGGAGGAATGGGAGAAGTTCCTTACTTCCATAAGGAAGAAGGCTGCTCTGTCAAGAAGGGAAAGACAGAGCTTTAATGGGACGAAATAAATAGAAGTTGAGCAGGGGGCATTTCTCTAAATCAGTATTTACATAGCACTTACTTTATACAGGTCCCTGTTCTAAGCACTTCAAGTAAGTTAATTTAATCCTTACAACTGTCTGAGAGAGACCTTAGTTTCAGTAACAGGCACAGAGATCTGAGATACCTTATATTTAGATGCTCAGGCTCGAAAATGTTAAGTAACTTGCCCAAGGTCTCATGACTGGGAAGTGGCAGAGCTGGGACCTGAATCCAGGCTTGTCTAAATGAGGCTCTGTGTGATGAGCTGCTACACTACCGTGCCTGCCAGAGTCCAGCGTTCTCATTAGTCATATGAAGGAATTTGTCCCTTTCATCAAAGTTGCTGAATTTGTTGGCATCAAGTTGCCCGTATTATTCCCTAACTTCCCCCTAATGTCTGTAGGGTTAGTAGTAATGCCCCCTGTCATTCCTGATATGGATGTAGTTGGGTCTTCTCTCTTTTTTGCCTTGATTCGCTTTATAAAGGTTATTGACCTTTTCAAAGCAGCAGCTTTTGGTTTCATTGATTTTTCTCTATGGTTTTTCTGTTTTCTAGTTCACTGATTTTTGCTCTTTATTATTTCCTCCCTTCTGTTTACTTTGGGTTTAATTTGCTCTTCTTTTTCTAATTTCTTAAGATGTGGAAACTAAGCATCAATCTGAAGCCTTTTTTAAAATCTAAATGAGCACTTAATATTGTAAATATCCTGCTCACACTGCTTTAGCTGCACCCCACAATTTCCGTGTTTTCTTCCCATTCAATACAAACGTTTTTCTAATTTCCCTTGTGTCATTAATCACATTCAGACAGAATAGTTTAGTGGCTAAAAACTGGTTCCTGGAGTTCATCTGCCTAAGTTCCAATCTCATCTCTACATCCTTCTAGCTGTGTGAACTTCAGCAGTTTGCTTAGCCTCTCTGGTCTTCAGTTTCTTCATCTATAAAAAGGGAATAGTATCTACTTTGCTATATCACCCCATAAATCCCCTGAGGAGCTCTGCAACCTGCTCAAGATTGTCCCTTCCCACCTGGGGTAGTGATAGGGATCTGGGACCCCTTGTGAGTTAGTCCGCTGTCCCCCAGGGCATTGCTGGCCAGCAGCCAGACTCTGTATCGTGTAGAGGGCTGCAGCCCAGTCAGTGTGAAGGTGGTGGCCTCAGGTGGTAGGACATCCACGTAGAAGAACCCTGGTGTCCCCAGTGCCTCGTATCTGCATGAGAGGGAGGGCAGTCATTCAGGGAGGTGCCCCAGCCCTGTTGGCTGCCATCCCTTCCTGCCCTAACAAGGACCCACCTGATTTGGAACCTCTGTGGCAAACCCCCATCAAAACCAGGTTTCCATTCCAACCCCACCGAATATGGAGTCATGCTCACAACCTTTAATCCTGATGGGGGATCCGGGCGACCTTTGAGGAAAAGGATGAGGGGAGTAAGAGGATACAGAAGGGTTCTAGAAGATTCCTTCCAGGTTTTTCTAAGAATGATTTTAAATATATAGTTGATTCTCGTGAGTAGTGGTGGTTATGTTCTATAACATTGCTACGAACACTGAATTACAGAACATCAAATCATTGCTTCTGGGGGAAATGCAGTTAGATTCCTGTGAACCTCCTGTCACAACATTTTCATCAACTAGTCAATACATGACCTTGTTTTTTCTGTTTCTGTTTAAAAACACCTTATTTAATGTATCTTATTGATTCATTAACATTGAACTCACAGCCAACAGTGTTATAATTTGTGTTTGAATGAAGCTTATCCAACAGAAGTGTTTTCTCCCTATCCTTAGGAACTCCAGACAGCACATCAGCACTATGGCTAGGGGCCACTTTAAATAACAAAATCACTAACAAAAGGCACAAAAGTGCAAAAAATATGGGACTAAATAGGCTGCAAAGAGGACATTTCCTTATAGGATGAAAGCTGAAACAAGAAAGCAGAGTGTCACCTTGTTCTACCCCAACTGAGAATGTGCTCATTTGGGTGACTCAATTTTTTTACCTGCTCTGTACATGTTCCTGAATGACCAAGAAAGCAGCATGAGTATTGATTTTGAGGTTACAAATAAATTTTAGTATGTAGGCAAATTTGCAAATAGAGTTGGCAAATATGAGCATTGGCTGTATATGACATATGTTCCCTGTGTGGATTTTTTGGTGCCTATGTCACATTCATTCCTTGTTTCTTCTGGTTGCAGAACCCTGAGTATCCTTTGGAAAACCGTTCATCCACATTCTCAGGCCAGGTGCTTCTGATGGAAATGACTCCACTCCTTGTAGGAGAGATCTGTGACCGAGCCAAGCCAACCAGGGTGTCGCCTTCCCTGACCACAAGGTTGGTTCAGAGGTGAGATGAGAGCTGAGTAGAGCCAATGAATCGTAAGTCTAGTACTTTCATGCCACTGTTTGGAAGAGAAAAAATTCCATTTCCCCTGGGAAGTCTAACAGCCTCTATGAGGAGCCTTAGAATAAAGCCAACACAGAGAAAAGCAGACCTGAGAGTCAGAGAGTTCTGGATGACAGCTGAACCTAAATCCAGCAACTCCAGACTTTCTACTTTTCAATTACTTGGGCCAATAATTCCCCCCCTTCTTTTCCTTGCTGTGGGTTTCCGTGAAGATCCAGGCTCCATTAGGATTTTCAGAGCAGGCAGAAACTCCATCCCCGCTCATAAATACTTCCTCAGGTTTTGGGAACACTGCCATTCTGGGCCAACCAGAGACTTGGGGATTGACCCAGGGAGCATCCTCCCAACACCCTCACAGCCCACTCCCACCATACTGATGCTGACGAGTTGAATGTTGGTGTGATCTGAGCCAAGGGGGTTGGTGGCTGTGCACGTGAAGAGGGCGTAATCCTGGGCTGCAGACACGTTGGCAATGGTCAGGAGACTGCTGTGGACCCCACCCTGGTGGTATGTGTGCTCTGTGTACCTGGGGAGAAGGTGTGGCAGGGATTCAGGAAAGGTAACTGGGGTTGGGGGACCAAAGTTGGGACTAGAGTGCTACCTGGCTAGGCCTTGACTCACCTGGGATCCTGGAGATCCAGAGGGACTCCATTTTTGGTCCAAGTGAAGACGATGTTGGGGACGCCTTGGGCACGACAGTGGAGGGTGGCAGAACTGGTGCTATCTCCAGCTGCAGCCACCTTAGTTAGGGGAGTGGGGTGCTCCACCTGGGGGGCAACTAAGAGGAGTTGTTGGTCAACATGAGGTATGTGGAAGGACATGAGAGATGTGAGTTTAGTGGCAGGCCTTAAAATCAGGAGTTTGGGTGTTACTCACATCTGACAACAAGTCGGACCAGTCCTCGGGCTGGAGGTGCCACTCCATTGTCCACAATGCACTGGTAAGCACCAGCCTGGGCCAGTTTGGCATGGTGAATTCGAAGACGCCCTGTGGCTCCCTTTGACATCTTCTCCATCTCATCCAGGCTCTGGTCCTCCTCCTCTTCTCCCTTGAGGCACAAGATACAGGAGAATGGGCCCCAAGTCTGGCCCCAGCCCCATTATCCCCCAAACTGGGTCTCTCCTGTAGCTTTATTCTCCCAGACACAATCACCCTCCACAGGTCTAGCAAAGAAAAAGTTCCCCCATCCATCTATCCGTTCCCCGAGCCGTCCATCCATCTATCCATGCATCCAATCATTTATTCATGGGCCCATCCATTCATCCACCAATCCAGAAAACTATTCGCCCATCCATTTATCCAGTCATTCATGCTCAGAACGATCTATCTACCCGTCCACCCATCTATTTAACCATCCATCTCTGCATCAGTGTATTCATTTATCTATCCATCTGCCTCTCCTTCATCCATTTGTGCATTCACGCATTCATTCATCTTCCTTCTACCCGTCCACCTATCCAACCTTCCATCTCTCCACCCATCTACCCCTTCTGTTTACTCATACCTGCACGTACCCTTAAATACATGCAACTGTTCATCAGTTCATCCAACTACCTGTTCATCCATCTCTCCATCTCTCCATTGACCCATGCACCCATCCATCCGTCCATCTATCCATCCATTCATCCATCATTCTTCCACAGACATCTTTCCACTAATGGTGTATTTATTCATCCATCTACCCTCTAATCTAATCAATTTATCTATTCATTTCTCTCATTCAACCATTTAGTGACTCATCTATTCATCATTTATCCATGTATTCGCTTGTCTGTTTGTCCATCTGTTCTTTCATCCATTTATTCATCCATCCACCTACCTATCCATCCACTTGCCTGCCCACTCACTTGGTTATGTATCCACTCACGCACCCATCCATCTTCCATTCAACAGTTAGTTAGGTCTTGGAGGATGTCCCAACAAATATGTAGTTATATAAGATCATATAGCTGTGATCCCTTCTCCCAAGGAACTCACAGTCAAAAAACCACATCCCCCAGCCCCTACCTCCATTTACCAAAGGTCGGATCCTTACCAGCCTCTCCCAGTTGAACATCCCTGGAAGGATGGGATTGGCATCAACAGTGCAGACTATATCCACAGAACCCCCAATATTCACCTCAGTTGGGTCCTGGAGAGCTCGGATAGTGGGAGCATCTGGGGGAGACAAGGGGTTGGGGAAGGCATTTGTGCCCATACAGATGATGGTGGGAGAAGGCCCCAGGTGGAAGAGGTGTCTTAGAGGTGCTCAGGAAAGTTACAGGTATGAACAGGTATGATACATTCTGCCCTTTATGCAGAGCACGTGGAGTAATGTTCTCAGGGTTAGTGAGGCATTCCCTACCCTCTACTGTACTGTGCCTCTGTGGTGACAAGAATAGGTCTGGGCGACTTCCAGGATTGTATGGAAGTGGATCTCCACAGTGGGCTTGGCTTCCTACTTTTTTTTTTTTTTTTTTTGAGAGAGGGAGCTCCTGCACACGTGCATGTGTGCAGAGGTAGAGGGAGAGAATCTTAAGCCAGCTCCACCCTGAGCACAGAGGAGCCAGGGCTCAATCTCAGGACCCTGAGATCATGATCTGAGCTGAAATCAAAAGTCAAGATGTTCCACCGACTGAGCGACCCAGGCACCCCAAGGCTTCCCGATGAGAGTAACTCCCATGTAGGTGGCCCCCCATCTGAGCCGATTCCACGTATAGGGCCTCTCTAGTGGGCAGGGTTCCCAAAGTGGAAGTGACTCCATCAGGGTGGAGGCTCCCAGAGTGGGAGGCTTTCAGGATGGGTGAACATCCCAGGGTAGGCGGAGCTTCCACAATAGGAGACTCCACAGTGGGCAAGATTCCCTGAGTGGGTGTGGTTACCAGGGGGGCGGGGCTCCCAGAACTCCCTAGTTTCCTAGGGTGATGATGGGGGCTCACAGTGTACATCCAGCCGCACTAGAGTTTCAGCAGTGCCCTCCGAGTTCTGGCAATGCAGCTGATAGAGGCCATCGTCAGCTCGGGTCACATTCCATAGCTGCAGGGCTCCACCAGACAGGATGCGATGCCGAGGGCCACCAGCTGGGGGAGGTCAGGGTGAGGAGCCTGCCAGACCCTCGAGGCTGGGAGACCTGCACCCCTCTCTGTGACCACTCCACGCACCTGGGCTGAGGCGGTAGCCGCGGAAGGTCCAGTTGAAGGCCTCCGGGGCAGGGTTGGCAGATACAGACACCGGCAGCAGTGCCTCACCCTGCTCCACAGCGGTCACCACAAGCACCTGCTCCCCAAGGAACTCTGGAGGGTCTGTGGAAGGGGCGCCACCCGGAGTCAAGATTGTTGTTAAGGTTGGGGTCTGGGATGGATTTGAGATCAGGTACTGGTATAAGGGTTAAAGTTGGAGTCATGACTAGATTTAAGGTTGTGGACAAGGTAACAAGTTCAGAGCTGAGCTCGGCAATTAGGTTCAGGATAGAGGTTAGGATCTAGTTTAGGAAAAGGGTAAAGGCCAGAGTCAGGTTAAAAGATGGAGAGAGGGTTCAGGAGGGTTCACAGTCAGGGGTTAGAATAGAGGGAGGATAGGAGTTGGTGTAGAGCCAGGGCTCAAGGATAAAGTTTCAAGCTTTAGAATGGAGATAAAGGGACAGTGTCAAGGTGAAGACCTAAGTAGTATAGGGTCAGGAGGGAATCCCAAGGGGGTTCCACATACACAGCACATTGAGGCGGTGGAAGGCGCTCATGGTTTCCCGGAGCTCAGGGCTGTGGGCTCGGCAGGTCACTTGGTGGCCATGGTCTCGGGATGACATTCTCAGAAGGACACTCCTGGCTGCTGCAGAGCCTCTGAATGGGGCACTACGGGGTGGTGTGGCCACGCTTTCCAGCCTGTGGCCCACACAAGGGTGGTAGGGTCAGTTCAGGGCTAGCTCAGGGATGGAACCAGAGCCGGAGGGGTACTAGGTACAGGGCAGGACACCAGGGGCGGGGGTGGGGGGCCAAATGGTAAAGGGGCGTGACCAGAAGCAGAGAGTGGAGGGGCCACTGGCACTCTCACCTCTCCCCCTCCTTGTCCCACGACAAGTTGACAGGAGGGTTGCTGCTAACGCTGATGCAAGTCAAGTTTAATGCATCCCCTGGGCGCAGAGCCGTTGCGTTGGCCAGGATCGTCACGTTTGTTGGGGGAACTTCAAGAATGGGTCAGAAGAGCGAGGCTCAGATCCCACTTCCACTTTGCCTAGACCCCAGGCTCTGCCACACGCCTCCTGGCTCTCGATATCCACTGTCCCCCAGCCTGGCTCTGGCTTAGTTCCCCGCCACCACTAAGCCCTGCCCCAGGCCCTGGCCGAGCGCGCCCTCACACTGCACCACAAGCTGCGTGGATGCGCTGAGCTGACCCGCCTTGCACGTGAACTTGGCCTGGTTGTCCGACGGACCCATGATCAGTACAAGCTCTCGGGAGAACGTGCTCCCTGACTTCTCCAGACTTCCCAGCTGCACCCGCCGTGGCTCCTGGGGTGGCCGCGGTTCGGTCACCATCCGGGAGTCCTGAGGGCAAAGACTGACTGGGGGGGACCGTGTAGCCCTGCCATTTCCCCCCCACCCCCAAAACAGCCCCATTGGGTTGGCTGCCGCCAGCGCAGATAAAGCCTTCGTGTGTGAGGAAAAGGGTCCTCCTTACCCTGGCACCCAGCTGAGTTAGAGGAATGAGGACTGGAATCGAGCACTCCCAGCCGGAATCTCTCCCACCTACCTGGGGCCGCAGAGCCCCACAGTTTTGTGGTGGGATCTGGCCTCCAGTCCCACGCCCCACCCCTCTGCCCCGCCTCCTTGGCTCTCTGGAGGCCAGCCATGGTTGGTGCCCCCTGCCAACCCTCAGCCCCGCTCCTCAAAATCCATTCCAGCTACACTTAGCAAACAACACATGTCAGGAAAGTCCCATGGAATCTCCAAGCTTTTCCCAGAATTTCTTCATTTTTTCCTATCTTTAGTTCTTTTTCTTAAAATTCCCACTTTCCCCAAAGATTTCCTTTGATCATTCCCTTAATTTCGTAGTCTTACCACAGATTTCTGAATCCTCCCCCAATATTCTCTTATTACACTAGTCTTTTACTAGAATCCTTTCTTTGCCCAAATTCTTGGCATTTTCCCAGAATTCCATCCAATTAAATTTCATTTCTATAATTCCTAGTCTTTCCCCCAGAATTTTCACTAGCCCTCTAACTCCCCAGGATTTTCTCGGAATCCTGTCAAAATTTCTTTTAATTTTAATGGAATTTCACTCTTACCTCCAAATCCCATGAGCGCAATTTAATATTAATAGATTTTCAAATGTTCTGTGGAATAACTAGTCTCTCCCCCAAATTTCTAGCCTTTGCCCATCATTGTCCTTGCACCTGGAATTCTTAGTCTTTCCCTAAAATTCCTGCCATTTCATCTGAATCCCTAAGATTTCACCAGAATTTCCTTTACTTTAAATGAAACTAACTGCCTTTTCTCTAGAATTCCGTCCTCATCTAGAATTCCTTCTTGTTTTCCTAGAATTCTCACTGTTTTCCCAGAATTTTCCTAGGATTCCATTTCATCCTCATGGCATTTGTGTCTTTTCCAATTCCCTACCAAAACTCAAACTCTCCAGTATTTTTCAAGAAATTCACATTTTTCCAACATTTCTCGAGACTCTGGAGGAGAGAAAGGGCTCCATCTCCCCCCCCACCATTTCTGGCCACCCCCATAAGCCCTTGTTTGGTACCAACCTTGAGCCAGGTAAGAGAGGGGTCTGGGTTGCCCCCAATGGCCAAACACAGGAGCCTAACTCGAGTCCCAGCCCGGAGCCGTTGTCCCTCTGGGGGACCCTCTATCCACAGCTTCTGGGCAGGATCTGTGAGGAAAGCCAGGAAGAGTGGCTTTTCTCTCAGGGCTGGGCCTGAGGGTGCGGGTGGGGAGTCTCAAAGGGATGGGACACCCCTGGGCAAAGGGTGGGGGCTCACATTTCACGTTCAGGGTGAGTGACTTCTTGAAAGTCTCCTTGGCAAAGGCCTCACTAAAGGCCTCACATGTGAGAGTCAGACCATTGTCCTCTCGCCGGACCAGGAACGTCAGGTTGGACATGGAGACGTGGCCACCATGCAGGCCCTGCCAAGGAGCAAGCTTTAGACTTGGCAACGAGAGCACTCCCATCCCCAGTACCCGATGTCTGGGTTCCCCCCGGATCCTAGCAGGGACGCGGAAAGCATCTGCACCCCCTCCTCTGTGAGGCCCAGGCTGCCAGGCCGGTCCTCTCCCAGATCCAGGAGTCATGCCCCCGGCTCCCTCCTCCCTCAGACCCAGGAGCCTGGCCGCTGCCTCACATCCATGACCATCTCTTCTGTAGGCACCAGCTGCCGCCAACCCAGCCACCATCGTAACAGGACCCGTGGGCGACTGGACTTGGTGATGCAGGACAGCGTAACGTTCTTGTTCTCAGACTGGGATGCAGATCCCAAGATGGTAATGGCACTGGGGGGGACTGCAGGGATGACGGACAGAGGAGAGACATGACACTAGGCTGGATGCCTCACAGACCGGCCCCGGCAAGGGGCTGCGGGCAGAAGACAAGGTCTTTGGCATCAGACAGGCATGATGTGGGAGCACAAACAGGTGGTTCTCTGGGGCACCGACTGACAGATGGGCAGCTAGTGTCAGGACTCACAGGTGACCTGCAGCGTGACCCCGCGTTCCTGGATCCCTGTAGATACACTGTTGTGAGCCTCACAGCTGAGCCTCGCCCCATGGTCTTCCGGTCGCACAATCATCACTAGCATGCTTCGGGCCACTGCCTCACCATGCTCTGTGCCCCACGCTGTGGACATGGACTGGCCATTCTGGAGACAGAGACAGAGCCAGAGCTGGGCCAGCTCAGGGCCAGCTCCCCTCCACCCCCCGCTTCCCCTTCCACCCTCATGCAGGGCTCTGCCCTCACCTTCAGCCACTGCAGTGTGGCTGGCGGATTCCCCCCTCGGGCCACACACAGCAGCTCCAAGCTCTGTCCTGCCCGCACATGCCCCTCGTCCAGGCCTGGCCACTCTATGACAGGGGGTCCTGGGGGGACTGGGAAGCAGCAGTCGTTCAGTGGGCCTGGGGAGCCCATCCATTCTTTCCAGGCCCCACAACCTGCCTCTGAACCCCTGTGTTTCTCCTTGAGAACCTGAACCTTCCATAATCCCTGAACTCCCCCAGGACCCCCCAATTCCTGCTTCGCATCCCCCATACCCACAGCTGACTCAGTTCCCCACTTACACAGAACATTCATGGTGACTGAGACCCGGATGGGAGTGTCCAGTGCTGGGCTGGACCCCTCACAGACCAGGAGCTGCCCATTATCTGAGCTCTGGGGTGTCACCCTGGGGTGGGAAGTTGGGGTTCTGGAGTCAGAGTCATCATCTGAAATTTGGGGAGTCAGGGTGAAGAGGTGGGGATCCCAGGTTCCCACACCTGGTCTTCTAAGTCTCTCTGCTGATTTCCTCTAGGATCTAGAGTTCCATGGAAGAGATCTGGGGGGGTCAGCAGTGAAAATTGGAATCCCAGAGGCCCACACCAGGCCAAAATCCTTGCACTTGATACTCTGGAACTAGGGTTCCCATGAAGATGTTTTGGAGGGTCGGGGAGAAGAATTAGGTCCCAGATGTTCATACCTGATTCTAGTCTCTGTGCTTGGAGTTCTCACAGAGAAATTTGGGGGTCAGGCTGAGGGGAGGGCATCCCAAATTTCATACCTGGCTGTGGCCTCTGTGGTGAAGAGTTTCTCCTGGGACCCCGCATTCACATTAGCAGAGATGTCAGAAATTGTTTGTCCACCTTGAGGCAACAAGAGGGCTAGAGGGATGCCGGGTTCCCCACAAGGCAGATCCTGGGGAGAATGGCCTGGAAATCCTCGGGGTGGACATGGTGCCCCCTCCCTCCTGGTTCTGGAGGAAAAGCTCCAGCTCGGTTCCTCCACACATTCGGACCTCCCTGAATCCTGGAGGTCATGGGCCTCACCCCTGCCCTCACCACCTCGCCGGGTTGTGTCACCCACCACCATCACCCAGCTTCTTGCTTCTGTACTACCAAAGATGACACCCATATCTCCATCTGGAGCCTCAACCTTTTCCCCGAGTCCCAGACCGGCAGTCCTGCCATCACTTTGGTGCCTTTCCCTGGATGTTTCCTCCCATTCACAGGGTCTCACACTGGCTTCAACATCTCCCCAAGTCTGTTCCTGCATCCCCCTCACTCAGGAATGTCCTATTTTCTGGGACCTCTAGGAGGACACACCCCCTCCCCACTCCAGGGGCTCCCGCCAGTTCATCCACACTCACTCTGGAAGAAGGTGATGTCAGGTGCTGGCTTTGCATCCCCAGATACACAGCTGACCATGTACTCTTGCCCAGCTACCCACGTGACTGTGCTCCCTGCCTCGGGGGTCAGCTGAAGCACCTTGGGGGGCACTGGTGAGAAAAGATCTGGGGTGAGCTGCCACCACTGAGAAAAATAGGAGGATTTGGGTTTGGCATCTCGTTGCTCATCAGATGTGCACCCCGGGCCTGGGACTGGGGGCTTGGAATCCTGGGCCCTGGGGTAGGAGAGGGCTGGAAATCTGGACTCCTGTGTCCTGGGGGGGGGTGTCTCTCACCCATACCCAGGATGGAGAGGATCACTCTGGGAGACACAAGCTCAGGGCCTGTCTCTGAGCGGCCGACCTGGCACTCATACTCTGCATCGTCACTCAGGTCACACGCTTCAATATGCAGGTGGAATTCACCTGCAGGCGAGACCGGGGGTCCCAGGTCAGGACCCCAGGCAGCCCCTGCTGGTGGTTCAGCGTCTTAGGCCCCAATCCCTTACCTCTAGTAGGGTCCCCTTCCAGGCGGTACCTCGGGAAGCTGGAGATCCTAGGATCCGGGCCCAGGAGTAGCCCATCCTTGGCCCATTGCACCACACTGCCAGGGGCGCTGACCCCACACCGCAGCTCAGCAGTGGCCCCCTCTACCACCGTCAAGTTTTCAGGCAGAGCCCAGAAGCCTCGCGGGGCTGAGGCAGGGAGCGGCAACTGGGCCAGGCCTGGGGACACGGGTGTCAGCAGGAGAGGGCAGAGGGTCTGTCTGGAGAACATGAATGGGAAATGAGGGCTACGTGGTGCTGGGTCACAAGACCAGGGTCCCACTCACCTGCTGTCAGCAGCCCCGTGAGGAGCAGGGGAGCCCTGATGGGGGTCCTCAGAGCCATCCTGGGTCCTCTGCCTGTGGCTCCCGCAGTGTCCACTGCCTGCCTCTCCTGTCTCTGTCTTTCGCTGGGTCCCTCTCCCTATGTCTCTGGCTTTTTTATTGTCTCTCTTCGTCCATTTGTCTCCTTCTCTTTGTTTTCCTCTCTTCCCACGAGTCAGTCTCTGTCTCTCACCTTTCCTCCTCTTCAGTCTCACCTTCTTCCCTCCTGCCACCCCCACCCCTGCTCTCCTCTCACTATTCACAGCCCCTCGGGGAGGACTCTGCTGCTCAGAGTCCAGCAGGCTCCAGGAGCCCAGGAGGGTGATGAGGCTAATGTGGTCAGTGGCAGAGACCCAGCCCGATGCCGTCCTCACATTGCTGCCTCCCCCGGGTGCCCTCCCGAGTCTTCAGCTTCAGGCCTCTGCCCAGCAGGCTCCTCCCGGCCCAGCCGGAGCACGAAATCCCCTGTCAGCACATGCCAGGAACATTCCACGGCGCCTCCCCAGGCCCCATGACCCCGAGGGCCTGGCTTGGGCCAGGGATAAGGGGCAGCTGGTCAGACCCGGGTGGAGAGCTGGAGCCAGCATGGGGAATAGGACTCCCCAGCTCTTCCTTGCCCTGGCACATGACCTTGGCAAGTCTCTGCCTTCCCAGAGTAGACATCTCATTGCCATCAGGGGTCTCTGCTGGAGAGTGTGCAAGAGTGTGTTTGAGAGACTGCAAAAGTGCAGATATCTGTGTGCATACGTGTGTGTGAAGGCATGATCATGCGTGTGAGCATGGGGAAGGTGAGAGTGAAATGTGATCTGTCAAAGTATGCGCAGGAGTACGTGTGTGTGAAAGAGTGTCTAAGGTATATAAGTGTGCAGGGCTGTCAGAGTGGGTGGAGTGAAAGGCAGGTCCAAGACCACCTGCACTAAGTGGCTACAGGAGTGAGCCCAGCTTGGGAACCCTGTGGCCATGTGAGTTCTAGTTCATGAAGCTTCCCTCTGTCTCTCTCTCTCTCTCCCACTCCCTCCCTCCATTAGGTGGTTACATCTCAGGCAGCCTTTACCTATGTTACTGTCTCTCTTGATGCCTCTGCGTGTCTCTGTTTTTCTGCCTTTCTGTCTTTGTTCTCCTCTCTATCCCTCACTCCACATGCTCTGTCTCTCTCACACACCAGACGGTCAATAAATATTTGTTCTCGGGGTGCCTGGGTGGATCAGTCGGTTAAGCATCTGCCTTCAGCTCAGGTCATGATCCCAGGGTCCTGGGGTGGAGCCCCGCGTCAGGGTCCTTGCTCGGCAGGGAGTCTGCTTCTCCCTCTGCTGCTCCCCCTGCTTGTGTGCTTGCTCTCTCTCTCTCTCTCTCTCTCTCTCTCTCTCGCTGACAAATAATCTTTTTAAAATATTTGTTCTCGGTCAACATTTGACTACACCTCTTTCATTTGTTTCTCCATCGCTGAGCCCTCCCGGTTGTCACATCTTTGAATTTTATAACCCTATGCTGCTTGGCCTGCCCTCCCCATCCCAACGTGCACACATACAAACTCACATGGGATAAGCTGCTTCCGCCTGCTTATCTCCTGCAGGAATTGGAACTGCCCGTTTCCTCCCCCCGCCCCCACCCCCACTCCCTTCTCTGGTCCTCCTCCAGGAACAAGATGAGGCATCTGGCCTGAACCCCCACAGCTCCATCCTTGATGTTCCCTCTAGTCTTTCTCCTTCCCTCCCACTACTGACTCCCCGCCCTCCCCCACATTCCCTCTCCCAACTGCCCCCCACACCTCCTGGGGAATGGTCTGGATGCAGAGCTGAAGGTTCTGTCAATAGGGGCTCTCACCAGATGGTGTCCCTCAGGGCTGGGGTGTAGAGCTGTCAGTTGCTGGGACCTTTAATTAGGACAAACCTTCCACCCTCCACCTTGGCTGTTTTCCTTCTCTGGATGCTCCTGGGATCTCCCACTCTCCATTTTTCCATGCCTGTGGCCCAAGAGAGCCAGGAAGGGGAAGCAAAGTCAGGTGTCTGGAAAAACAGCCTTACTAGCTGACTTCCTCCCCAAGACTCAGGAGTCCTGGCTCCAAGCTCATCCTCTGTCAAAATCCAGGCGCTGGATTCCCCAAACAGAAGCCGGCTCAGGCCCCGGAGACATAGAAGTCTGGGTCCCAAGGACCCACCGCTCTCAGACTCAGGAGTCCAGGCCTGCCGCTGCTTCTCCCCAAGGACCCAGGAGTTCAGGCCTCCAACCCTTCCCCCCACCACACACAGGACTTAGGGCAGATGTTCACTGTATGTGATTTACAAATCCTCCTGGGCCTGTGTGGGGGTGGGAGAGATTGGTGGTTAATCCACTGACTCTAAGACTTAAGACCAGATTTTCTGACCCCCTGCCATCCTCTCCGAACTGCACCATGCTGCAGGCAGGGGACCTAGTTGAGTCCCCAACTCCCAAGAAACTCGCAGTTGAGGCCATTAGCTACTCAGTCAACAGAGGTCTAAATACCCGGTCTCAGAATCCAGAGTCCAAGTCCCTGCCATTTGGAGACGCAAGAATCTGAGCTCAGGAACAACAGAGAACCTGAGTGTGGGCCCCCCAGTCCCTGCAGGCTCAGGAATGTCAGACCCCGAGTCCCAGGCCCCCCCCCCCCCCGGCCCCACTCGGTGGGCTCAGGGTCCCGCCCACCTGCCCGGCCAGCTGCGCAGCGCACGGGCCCGCCTGCAGCGTGGGAACGCCCCAGCTGGGCGGCATGCAGCCGTCAGGACAAGCTGCGCGGTTCCCAGCCTCCCGGCCTGGCCCAGCTCGGGCACCGCCGCCTCCCAGCCGTCGCCCGGCAACCACAGTCGCGTGGGATGAGGGGCTGAGCCTGGACTGCGGGGTCTCGGGAAAGGAGGGGCTGGGGGCCTGGATTCCTGGATCCTTGGACGTGCTATGGTTTGCAGCGGTCACAAGGCAGGCAGAGGGATATTTTGAGCTGGGGTTTTGAGGCGAGAAGAACTGAACCCCCCTCCTCTTCTCAGGGGTCCCCAGATGCCCCCAGGCACCCCGGTGTCCTCTTCCTGACCCGCAGGCTCGGGGGAGCCCTGGGCCCCGCCTTCTCAAGCTGCGGAAACTAGCGAAGCCCCAGGGGCTGCCATTTATAGCTCCGTTTCCACTCGGCGCGTTCCCTCCAGGACCCAGGCTGAGCAAGTTTCTTCCACTCTCTCCCCCGCCATGCCCCCAACAAGCCTGGCAGGGTGCAGGTGTCCAACCCAGCCGGTTCGCCCTCCTTTGACCCAGGTGTTCCGGCTCCCAAGACCCCAACTTGGCTGGGGCGCCCGCCCGCGGGAGACCCCGCCCTGCGGTGCCCCCCTTCATCGACGTCTCGGCCGCGGGAGTTACTCAATGGGAAGGGGCGGGTCTCCCGGGGGCGGGGCGAGTGGGATCAGGCCCTCCCCGGTCTCTCAGGGACCGAGGGCGCGGAAACCGCTTGTGTTTCTGAGTATTGGAGCCTGCGGCTGAGCCGACTTGGGGAACTCCAGGCCAGAAACGGGGTGGCTCCTAGCCTGGGGCGAAGACCCGGGTGCGAAAGGAGCCCCGACCAAGGTGGTGAGAGGTGTACCGTTGAGGACGGGCTTAGCAAGGAAGCCAGTGCAACAGCAAGTCTACGGGATCTTGGGGGACACACATTCAGAATGCTGGTCCCCGCCCTCCTCCTCTTCCTCTTCTGCCTCCGAGGGCATGCAGGTACCTCGAGGCGTGGGGGAATTGGGGGGAGGATTGTTTGCCAGCTGCCTCTTTATTGGGGTAGATGGAACGGCGGGGGGAGGGGTGTTGTGCTCAGACTCCTAAGTCTGCAGGGGGAGAACTCTGGGAGGCTGGACTCCTGGGTCCTGAATGAGGGAGCTAAGCTCATTGCTAAACTGAACCCTGCTCCCCTCCCCCGATCCTCCTAGGTCTATCGCCCCATTTCCTGCAACAACCAGATGACCTGGTGGCACTGCTGGGGGATGAGGCCCGGCTGCCCTGTGCCCTGGGCGAATACTGGGGGCTGGTTCAGTGGACTAAGGATGGACTGGCTCTAGGGGGTGAAAGGGACCTGCCAGGTGAGACTGTTCTCTCTACTCAGGAGGGGTTGGCTCCAGGTGGGGGTGCTGGGCTTGGTCTGTATCTGAAGTTTCTATTTTGATGTTTTCAAATTTGGGAAATTGTTGGGCTCAGATGAACATCTGGGAGAACTAAAGTCTTAGCTTCTTCTTTGGGGAGTAGGGGATTTTTATTTGCATTTTAAAATATTACATAAATGCAGAAATGCACCTAAAACATAAAGGGAAGATTTGTCAAATAGTTCTAAAGTAGACACTCATGTAACTACTACTCATGTCCATTGTCAGCTCCCCAGAAGCCTTTCCTACTCCTTTCTCCTATCACAGCCCTCGGCTCACCCCAGAGGTAGTATCTAATCTGACTTCTATGGCAGTTGTTCTCTTGCTTTTTTCTGACTTTTTCACCCGCCCTGTTTGCCATGACTCTGGATTGGGAGGGGGTTAGAGTCTCTCTGGCCCAGCACCCACTTTTGGGTGTCTTTCTGGTGTGGGATGTCTGGGGAGGGAGGCTGGGGCCAGGAACTCAGAACCATGGTGTGACCTCCTCTTCCTTAACTGCAGGGTGGTCCCGGTACTGGATATCAGGGAATGCAGCCAGTGGCCAGCACGATCTTTACATTAGGCCCGTGGAGCTAGAGGATCAAGCTTCATATGAATGTCAGGCTACACAAGCAGGCCTCCGCTCTCGACCAGCCCAACTGCATGTGTTGGGTGAGGACCCAGCTCACTTGTCCCTGGGAAGCCCAGGGGACAGCCAGTGCTAGCTGAGTATCAGAGTCCAGGGAGCCCAGAGGGGTGGTCAGTTAGGGCTGGGAAGATTGGGATTTGGGGGCCCAGGATCCAGCTCTGACCCCCAATCCACCCCACAGTGCCCCCAGAAGCCCCCCAGGTGCTGGGCGGCCCCTTTGTGTCTCTAGTGGCTGGTGTTCCTGCAAATCTGATCTGTCGGAGCCGTGGGGATGCCCGCCCCACCCCTGAGCTGCTGTGGTTCCGAGATGGGATCAGGCTGGATGGGACCACCTTCCACCAGGTCAGGTCCAAATCCCCCTGCAGCCCTTGCCCATTCAGGGAAATTTGGGGCCCACTCAGATCATAGGCTTATCCAGAGAGAGGGGCATGGGAGGGAAGAGGTTCACGTATCGGGACCCTTGGTATGTGATTAAGGGTAAGAACTCCAGAGCCACGCTACCTAGGTTCAAATCCTGGCTCAGCCACTTGCTAGTTCATTGGTCTTAAGTTCAAGTAGCTTAACCCCTCTGTCCCTCAGTTTCCTTATCTGTACAATAGGGACAATTATAGTCACTTCATAGGGTAATTGTGAAGATTAAATAAAGTGCTTAGAAGTGACACATAGTAAACACTATATAAGGGGTAGATGAAGTCATTATTATTATTCATAACCTCCAGACCCTGCTGAAGGAAGGAACCACTGCATCAGTGGAGAGCATCTTATCCTTGACTCCTTCCAGTCATGATGATGGAGCCACCTTGGTCTGTCGGGCCCGAAGCCAGGCCCTGCCGTCGGGGAAGGATACAGCTATCACACTGAGCCTGCAGTGTGAGTGCAGTTAGACAGTGGCTCTTAAGCCAGAGGCCCTTGGGAAAAGAGGGACCTGAGGCTAGACTCCAGGGAATGAGGAAGGAGGAGGTTGCGGACCTGGGGCCCTGGGGGAATTGGGAACTGGCGTCCTGGGCTCCTAGCTCAAAAGGAAGAGGAGACTGGGGACCCAGCCCGTGAGAGGCTGGGCACTGGACTCAGGCGCTCCATGGAGGTGTTCCAGGTCCTTGCCCACCGCTGACCATGACCCACCTCCACAGACCCCCCTGTGGTGACTCTGTCTGCAGAACCACAGACTGTGCTGGAGGGAGAGAAGGTCACTTTTCTGTGCCAGGCCACAGCCCAACCTCCTGTCACTGGCTATAGGTGAGGACGAAGGTCACCTCTCCTCAGCCCGGAGCACGGGTTTGGGGAGGACTGGAACGTGAGTGGGTGTACCTGGGGAGCAGGGACAACACGAACAGCCCCACTCCCTCCGCAGGTGGGCAAAGGGAGGCTCCCCGGTGCTCGGGGCCCGCGGGCCAATGTTGGAGGTCGTGGCAGACGCCTCATTCCTGACTGAGCCGGTGTCCTGCGAGGTCAGCAACGCCGTGGGTAGCGCCAACCGCAGCACCGCGCTGGACGTGCAGTGTGAGCCGGGCCGGGGCCCTGGGTGGGGCCAAAGTGGGGCCGACCGTAAAGGGCCGGGGGCTAGAGTGGGGCGTGGCTGCGACGGGCCTCGGGGAGGAGGTGGAGCCGGAATGGGATGTAGGCGGGGATTGGCTGTGTGCGTCAGTGCCGAGGAGGAGCAGGGGCGGGGCGCGGGCGGGCCCCGGGCGTGCGAGCCGGGAGCGTGAGCCTAGTGGCTGTGGACTGGCCGCCTATACTTGAGCCCTTGGGACTGTCGTTTCTGAGTGGCTGATCCCGGGTCAGAAGTTGCATCCCCGGCCATGCGACGCCTCCTCTCTCCTCTCCAGTCGGGCCAATTCTGCAGGCAAGGCCAGAGCCCATGTCAGTAGACGTAGGGGAAGACGCTTCCTTCAGCTGTGCCTGGCGCGGGAACCCGCTCCCACGGGTAACTTGGACCCGCAGCGGGGACGCGCAGGTGAGACACGATCTCTGGGGCCTGTGGCCGCGGCTGGCGGTGGACGGGGTTTCCCCTCAAGGTCCTGCCCCTGACTCCCCTACCCCATCCCAGGTGCTGAGCTCCGGGCCCACGCTGCGTCTTCCGTCGGTGGGGCCCGAGGATGCAGGCGACTACGTGTGCAGAGCTGAGCCGGGGCGCTCAGGCCTGGGGGGCGGCGCTGCGGAGGCTAGGTTGACTGTGAACGGTGAGAAAGTGGCGCTTCCTAAAAGACCGGGGAGAGCCTGGGACGGGGAGCGGGCAGAGCGGGCGAGCTCTAAACGGGAGAGGGCGTGGCCTTGAAAAGGCGAGCTGGGTAGACCGCGGGGCCAGGGGTGGGAGCCGGACCTAACGAAGGCGAGCCTCTGAGAGGTTCTGAGTTTGTTGAGGGGTGTGGCCTGCTTGACTGGCGTTAGTGGAGAGGGCCAAGACCTGGCCCCGGCTTATTGAGAATTGGAGTTTCCGAGGGCAGGGCCTCTATCTGACTGGTCCACAATCTCCAAACCAGCTCCCCCAGTTGTGACCGCCCTGCATTCTGCGCCCGCCTTCTTGAGGGGCCCCGCCCGCCTCCAATGTCTAGTCTTCGCATCCCCAGCCCCAGATGCCGTGGTAAGGAAATGTCCCCGCTGTCATGACCGGCCCAGCTGTGATCCCTGACCTCCCAGCCGGACCTCCAAAACTGCTATGACCGACACCCTGCCCGCCCTTCCCCCCCTTCCAATCTCCTTAATGATTTCCCTTTTTTTGTGCCCCCAGGTCTGGTCTTGGGATGGGGGCTTTCTGGCGGCGGGGTCGCAGGGTCGGTTCTTGGTGGAGACGTTCCCAGCCCCAGAGGGCCGCCAGGAACAGGGCCCAGCCCTGATCTCTGTGCTACACATTTCGGGGACCCAGGAATCCGACTTTAGCCGGGGTTTCAACTGCAGTGCCAGGAACCGGTTGGGTGAGGGAGGCACCCAGGTCAGCCTGGGCCGTAGAGGTGAGATCCTGGGCCTAAAGACTCCAAATCTGAGGATCCCAAACCCCCAAAACACCACAATCTCTAAACCAAGGACCTCCAAATACAGACAGCCTTGAACCTTGAAAGCCTCAAAACTACAAGTCCTTTGAATCCTGACACCCCCCCAAACAGTAAATTCCTTTAAATATGGAATTCTAAATTGAGAGACCCCTCACACTTAGGTACCCCAAAGAAGGGAAGCTCCAAATATGGGGAATTGCAAAGTTAAAAAACGCTCTAAATCTAGGACTCCCTAAAGCCAGAGAGTTTAAACTTGTGGAACCCCAAATTCAAGAGCCCTTAAACCTGAAGGACCCCGAGCTAGGGACTACAAACTTGGGTATCCCCAAACTTGGTGACCTTTTGAACCCAGAGACTCCAACCCAAGCAAGCCCTGAGTCCCTGTTCCCCAGTTCCTCCTGGGCCTCACACTTAGCCTCCTCAGAACACCCCCTCTCCTCCCCACAGACTTGCTGCCCACTGTGCGGATTCTGGCTGGAGCGGCTGCTGCAGCCATGACGCTTCTAATGGTCATCATTGGGGTGACCCTCTGCTGCTGGCGCCATGGCAAGGGTCAGTGACTGAGCCCCACCTCAGTACCTTCCCCCAACCCTCTCCTCCCCACCAGCTGGCCTGGCCTTGCCCTGGCCCCCGTCCCACCTCTCTGGTCTTGGCTCACCTTCGGGCCCTGATTCCTCCCTCAAGCCCTATGTCCGTCTTCTCAGGGTCCCGCTCCTTACCCGCCCAGGTTCTCGTTGTTTCCCAGCCTCCTGACCCAACCCAGTCCTCTTTCTTCCTGCTCGTTGGTCTCCACAAACTGTGACCCTGCCCCATCCCTTATCTCTGCTGCCCCACTGTCCCTGGCCTCAGCCTCTTTCTCCAAGCAAAAGAACCTGGTGCGAATCCCAGGCAGCAGTGATGGCCCCAGTTCTCGGGGCTCCGAGGAGGAGACAGGCAGCGGCGAGGACCGGGTAGGATGCCAGGGTCCCCAGACCCAACTCTGCCTCTAGAACAATTAGTAACCCAGTCCCAAATGTTCTCCCAGTCCCAGCTGGGCCCCCCAACTCGAAGAGGGCCTGAGTCCCAACAAATGACCCCAGGCTCAAAGGTCCCCCAAGTCCAAATATGCCCCTGACTCAGTTATTCCCTAGACCAGATATGTCCCCAGGGCCCTTTGTCTTGAGTCCAGAGCCCAGCTCCAGGTGCTGGTCCCTCCTGCCCGGCCTCCACTGTCCAGCTGAGGGTTGTCAGGGTCTGGCACCGGGCCAGGAGGACCCTCTGAGCACTCCCTCTCACTAAGCACCCTACCCCAGGGCCCCATCGTGCACACGGACCACAGTGACCTGGTTCTGGATGAGGAGGGGGCTCTGGAGACCAAGGTGAGTGTTGGGAAGGGAGGGGTTCCCTTCACTGGGTCTCCAGCTCTCTCCCTGCTTGGTTCCCTCCTTTTTCACTCTGTTGCCCCCAGACCTGGGCCTTGGCCCCCTTCACCCTTTCTTCCTGCCTCCTGGCCACTTCACTCACCGCTGATTATGCCCACAAACCTGTCCAGCCTTGGCCTCCCCCTTGAGCTTTCCCATCACAGTCCCACCTCAGGCCTCCTGGATGCCTCTGCCAGGGCCCTTCCACCTACCAGGTCCCACACTGGCCTCAGATTTCCCCAGACCTACCCCTCCTTTGGAGTCCCCTCTTTTGAGCTCCACTGACCTCAGTCCCCAAGCCAGAGCCCTTCTGTGTCTCCTCTGTATGTAGCACATGCCACTCTGTTGGCCTAAAACACGCTTTCCTTCCCATACCTACCTAATTCTGTCCTTCATTCCTCTGGTCTCGGCTCAAACATTTCTTGTTCTAGAAAGCCCATGCTTCCCTCCTCACAGCCCTGGTCATGCTGTGTTCTGTCTGTCACAACCGGGACCACGCTGTCCTGGCTTCTGGTCCCCACCCTGAAATCCTGCCTCTGCTTCCCCGTCGAGCCTTATCAGTCGGCCTGTCCTTTCCACATCACTATGCTGACCCCTCTGGACTCTGGGGATTTGCCATGTCCTCTTTGGCCGCAGATCTCCATGAAGGCAGGGGACCCCGGTCTCTCCCCATGATAGTCACCTCCAGCAACAGCATAAAGCATGACACCGAATCAAAGCCTGGGGGCTGGTGGGCAGATGAATGAATGTCTTGGTCTCAATCTCTCTGTTCCTCGCTGCATCTCCTTCCACACCCCCAGGCCTTAGCAGGCCTATATCCTTCTGTTGCTACCTTTCTCTGCCCATCTCCTTCTGTCTCTTTGTCTCTTGTCACTGTTTTTCTGTCCCACTTTGTCTTCCTATCAGTCTATGTGTCTATCTCTGTCTCTGGGTCTCAGCTTGCTCCTATTTCTAAGTCTTTTAGTCTCTCTCTAGGTCATGCTTTAAGTGTGTTTCTCCATTAGGGATCCTAACCTCCCCCCCCCTTGTATCCTCATATAACTAAACAAATCCATTTGTCCCCTCAGGATCCAACCAATGGTTACTACAAGGTCCGAGGAGTCAGTGTGAGCCTGAGCCTTGGTGAAGGCCCTGGAGGAGGCCTCTTCCTGCCGCCCCCCTCCCCCCTTGGACCTCCAGGGACCCCTACCTTCTATGACTTCAACCCACACCTAGGCATGGTCCCCTCCTGCAGACTGTATAGAGCTCGGGCAGGTTATCTCACCACACCCCACCCTCGAGCTTTTACCAGCTACAGCAAACCTACATCCATTGGACGCCCAGATCTGGCCCCCAGGACTCCACCCTTCCCGTATGCTGCCTTCCCCATACCCAGCCACCCGCGTCTCCAGACTCATGTATGACACCTCTCCAAATGAAGAGTCCTGGAATCTTCGACTTGCCATAATGGATTGTGCTGATTTCTGAGGAATCAGAACAAGTTGGTGACCTTCCTCCTCCAAATCTGAACATTGATGGGAGAGAAAGATCATTACAGTTATCTGGATCACTGGTGTACAGTGAGGTCAGCCAAAGGGGTTGCCCCAAGTGGGAAGCAAGATGGCCATTTGACCAATTATTCCCCTGTGTAAAAGGGATTCACGATGGCAGATGGGCTCTTTGTTGAGGGATGGGGCAGGGGGTGATAGGAGTTAGGGGCAGGGATGGAAGTTATTTCCAGACATTGAAAGAAGAGATTTCAAAATGATCACCTGTACTGAGAAGACAGGCAACATAGGACAGATTTATACGGAAGCCAGACCAGGTTCTGTCCTGGTTCTCCCTGAGGGGCGCTTTTCTTGGCCAATGGAAGTGCAGCCAAGATGGCTGTTCACTCTCTGGGAACCCAAGATGGCCACTATCCTGATTCCTTCCAACTTCCTTCAAGGCCCTGGAAGAATTGAATCCAAGGAGTGAGGATAGGGTGAGAAATGTCAGGAGGAGAGGGGAGTAGAGTGGGGCGGGTGGGGGTGGGGATCTGGAGTTGAGAATATTTATGTTTAATAATAATAATAATAAAAAGTTGAGAAGTGAATGTGTCTTGGGCATTCTCCTAGCATTATCACCCTTCACAAGGAAGGGGTCCATTAAATCTGCCCCCAAGGTCCTTCCTCTACCCTAGGCAATGAAGTGGCTCTGGAACAAAACCATGAGCCACCTCCCAGCCCTTTGCTACCCATTTAGCACCCCAGGCTCTTTTGATTTACATCTATGCAAACACGCATGCACAGATGCACATGCATGACAGGGCTGCTCCAGTTGGCTTGGGAAAGACAGAATTCTGGTTATTTGAGGAGACAAAGCAGTGAGCCCTGAAGAGGAGGGAAGGGAGAAGCTAGAGGGGCTAGAGAGAATAGAAATGCCGTGGTCCTTAAAGCGAGGATGGGTTGAGTCCTGTGGTGCTGGGCACCTGACTCAGGTCATCCTTAAAGAAAGGGCCTGGGGGCTTTGGTTTATGAATCCTTGAGATAGGAATTAAAGGTCCAGACACCTGGGATCCTTGGAAAGCAGACGGAAGGCCAAGACTCCTGTGTCTTAGGGAGAAAGGGCAGGGGCTTGGTCTCTGGTCCTGAAAATGAAGGTGCCTGCAGCCCGGACTCCTGAATCTGAGGGAGAAGGGTCCTGGGTCTCCGCAGCTGTGTCCTTGATTAGGGAAATTTCGGGGGCCTCTATTACTGGGACCTCAAGAGAGGAATTTGCTGCGGGGAGAGGTCTCCAATGCCGGCATGCCTGGAAGAAAAGGCTGATTTGTGAGCGTGTGGGGTGGGGGGGGAAGAGAAAGCTGGGGGTGAGGGTCCTGAGGAAGGGCTCAAAACGGCGGAGCCTATGACCCAGACTCCTGGCTAGGCCCTTGCACGGGGAGGGACTCCCAGAACCTCTAGGAGGCGGGGGCCTGGCGCTGGCTCCCACCCGGGGGTTCCCGAGCTGCTCCAGTCTGCGCAGAGCGGCCACGCTATTGTCCTGGCTAGGAAGGCGGGGCCGGCGTGGGGCGGGGCTGGCGGCGCCGGCGCAGCCCGGGGGCGGCGGGAGGAGGTGGCGGCGGCGGCCGTGGCGCTGGGAGCTCCTGTCACCGCTGGGGCCGGGCCGGGCGGGAGTGCAGGGGACGTGAGGGCGCGAGGGCCGGGACATGGGGCCCACCAGCCCCGCCGCTCGAGGTCTGGGCCGCCACCGGGGCCCGCCGCTGCTGCCGCTGTTGCTGCCGCTGTTGCTGCTCCTTCTGCGCGCGCAGCTCGCCGTCGGGAGCCTGGCCGGTGGGAGCCCCGGCGCGGCCGAGGTGAGGCCCGGCCGGGTCCTGGGGGATGGGGGAAGGGGCGGGACCGGGACTTGGACCGGGATGCGGACACGTTCAGGGCAGAAAGCGCAGTCTTTCCAGCTAAGTGGCCGGGCCCCATACGCCCCTAACGGCACTAGGCATTCATGAACCCAGGAGTTCTGGTCCCAGCTCCCCCATCTTCTGTCCTCCCAGCCGCCTCCCTCCCCTAGCTTAGGAACTGACTGTTCCAGAGCCCCTGGTCCCAAAAGTCTAGCCCCCCTCAGACCCTCTTGACCTAGGTGACTCAGCCCCAACCCCTTCCCACCTGAACATGGGACCCACCAGACAGTAAGACACCTGAATCCAAGAATGTTGGCCCCTTGCATCCTCTGGACCCATTTGAGGGCCCCCGCAGCCTCCCAGAACCCAGGAGTCTAGGTCTTCAGTCACCGACCCCCGACCCAGGATGCAGCTCTCCAGCCCTCAAAGGATTGATGTCCAGGCCTGCAGGGCCCTGAAGCCAGGCCTTGTCGTCTTTGCACTGGAGAATGGGACCCTGAGCTAGGGATGAGGGAGGAGGGGCCAGAACGCCTGGGTTCTGGCCTCCTCCCCCGCGATTCAGTTTTAACCCCTTCAGGCTCCAGTGCGGCTGCGCCGGGGTGGGGGCGGAGCCTGTCTCCGCGGCAACAAGGCCGCGAGACTCCCGGGGGACCCGGGTCGCCATAGCAACCGGAGAGCTGGGGCGCCCCCGCCCTGTGGGAGCTGTTTCCCGGGGAACAGAACCTCTTACGAGGCGGGTGCGCGATGCTTTGTGGAGGGGGCTGGTGCTGGGGGTCTGAACTTCTGGGTCCTAAGGAGCAAAGGTCCGGGGGACCCACGTGCCAGCGTCCCGGGGCCCTCGCTGACCCCTCCGACCCGACCCTCAGGCCCCGGGGTCGGCCCAGGTTGCTGGACTATGCGGGCACCTAACCCTTCACCGGGACCTGCGCACCGGCCGCTGGGAACCAGACCCACAGCGCTCGCGACGCTGTCTCCGGGACCCGCAACGCGTGCTGGAATACTGCAGACAGGTGGGCGGGACCTACTGGGAGGGGCGTGGTCAGCGGGAAAGGCGTTCCGAGACTGGGCCGCGTGGCCCAAAAGAAGCTAGTGGTACAAAAGGCATGGTCCAGGGAGAATGAGGATCTAAGTAGGCGGAGGAAGCTAGGGGGCGTGGCCAAGAAAGAGGCGAATTTAGGATAAGGCAGGACCTGTTTTTGAGAAAGTAGGTCAGGAAAAGAGAACTGTGCAAAGAGGGCCTGCTAAGGACGGTAGCCAGTGAGGAGACAAGAGTTTAGCAATCTGTGGTGGGCTCCTTAAAGAGTAGGGTATCGGTGGGCGTGGCCAGGGGAGAGGCGGGGCTAAGAAAAAAGACCTTTTGGACCTGCAAGATAGGAAAAGGGCTGGAGCCCAAGGAGAGTAGAAAGCTAGGAGGCGTGGCTACGAAAAGGCAGTTCTAATACAGAAAGAAGGGATGCTTCCTGAGAAGCCAAACCGAGGAAGAGGTGAGGCTTAAAGGAGGGCCAGACCTATTGGGGGAGGGGACAGAGGTGACCCGGAGAGAGGTGGGTTTACGGGATTAAGTTTCTGGGTGGTTGGCGGGGCTTCTGAGGGAGAGCTACTGGGGGCGTGGCCAGGGGGCCTGCTGGCTTAGATATGTAAGACCGATTCTACGGAGAAGCAGAGCCTAGGGGGATCATTAGAGCCTTGAAAAGGGACGTGGCCAGTGGAGAAGCACGGCTGGCAGGGGCGAGGCTGTGAGTTGATCGCCCCTACCCGGTGCCCCCAGATGTACCCGGAGCTGCAGATTGCGCGTGTGGAACAGGCGACACAGGCCATCCCCATGGAGCGCTGGTGCGGGGGTGCCCGGAGTGGCCGCTGTGCCCACCCCCACCACCAGGTTGTGCCTTTCCGCTGCCTGCGTGAGTCACAAGCTGGGGGAGGGGATTAGAAGTGGGGGGGTCTCCCAGGGGTGAGATTCTGGGCCCTGGGCTCAGGTTCACATTAGGGATCTGGATGTCTGGTGCCAGAGTGGGGCAGAGAAACCTCTGAGGATAAAATGCCTGGATTCTGAGGAGGGCAGAGCTAGTGTCTGTGGGAAGGTCTCACCCTGGTGCCCCCATTCCTCAGCAGGTGAATTCGTGAGCGAGGCCCTGCTGGTGCCTGAAGGCTGCCGGTTCTTGCATCAGGAGCGCATGGACCAGTGCGAGAGTTCAACCCGGAGGCATCAGGAGGCACAGGAGGTCAGAACCCTGGCCCATCCATCCTCACCCCCCAGAACCCAGGAGTCCAGTCCCCTAACACCCCGTCCCCTCCAGAACCTGAGTCTGGGCCTCAGCCCCCTCTTCCCACTGGGACAGAATCAGGAATCCAGGCTCCAGCCCCATCAACCACCAAGACCTAGGCATCCAGGCTTCCCTCTACTCTCTCCTAACCCACAATCCTGGCATCTGGGTCTACTCTTTCCACAGGCCTGCAGCTCCCAGGGCCTCATCCTGCATGGCTCGGGCATGCTTTTGCCCTGTGGCACAGATCGGTTCCGAGGTGTGGAGTATGTGTGCTGCCCCCCTCCGGTGACCCCCGATCCATCTGGGACAGCAGTTGGGTGAGTGGGAGGGAACCCTCCATGCCCGTCCCAAGGCTTCTGAGGCAGGAAATGGAAGCCTGGGGATGCGGGTTAGATTCTCATTGCCTTGAGTCTTCTGTTCCCTCAGTGACCCCTCCACCCGGTCCTGGCCCCTAGGGGGCAGAGTAGAGGGGCGTGAGGATGAGGAAGAAGAGGAATCCTTCCTACAGCCAGTAGACGATTACTTCGTGGAGCCCCCACGGGCTGAAGAGGAAGAAGAGGGGGAAAGAATTCTACCATCAAGCTCCCATAGCCCTGCAGGGATCAGCAAAGGTGAGATGGTCTCTGGACCCTTCGTCCCTCTACCCTGGAGGGAGGATGATGGGAGGGAGCCTTGGTGTAGAGGCATCTTTAGGAGGGACGTGTTGGCGAGAGACCCACCTGGGAGGAATGGAGGGGATGGGAGTAACTTGGGATAAAGAAGAGGTGGAAGGGCTGTCCTGTGAAGAATGCAAAGGGTGAGGGTGTTTTGGGGGTACCTGGAGGTAGAGGAGCCATCTGGTTGCTCCTAATGGTTATTTGGGGAAAGGCTGAAGGATGGTATAATGGATTCCCAAGCTTTGCAAGAACAGGCCCGGTTCGGAGCTAGATCTCTCATCATGCCCCACAGCAGCTATGGTTATGTGGACACATGGTGGCCTCCAGTGTGCTCTAGGAGATATAGTTCTCCAGGAAGGGAAGGGGACCTGGAGATGGGCTTCACGCTGATTCCCTGATTTCCTGGCCTTCTTGCAGTGACCACCACCCCAAGGCCCACAGATGGTGTGGATGTGTACTTCGGCATGCCTGGAGAAATCAGCGAGCATGAGGGGTTCCTGCGGGCCAAGATGGACCTGGAGGAACGTAGGATGCGCCAGATTAATGAGGTGATGACCCTGGGAGCCCCAGGATTTCCCACAACACAGAACTCCCTAAATCAACACAGAATTTACTCAGGCGCACATTGAGGCTGCCTCCAAAGACTCCCCAAGCCCCCAACAACCCCTAGCCCTCAACACCACCTCTAAGATGATCAGGGATCCTTGACCCACCTAGAATCCCACTGAAATGCCACCAAGATTCTGTGGAAACTCTGGTACACTGTATTCTTCTACTTTAAATTCCCTTCGGAGCCTTAACCTCTCATGAACCCAAGAGCCAGTGGGACCTAAGGGATCTGGAGGCTCCAAAGTCTTGAAGAGGGTCTGGGGGACTCACTGGGTAGAGCAGGGTGGATTCCAGGATCCTGAAGCTCCCCTTGACCCTAGGTGATGCGTGAATGGGCCATGGCAGACAACCAGTCCAAGAACCTGCCGAAGGCTGACAGACAGGCCCTGAACGAGGTAGGACACCCTCCAGCGGGTCTTACTCGTGGAATCCACTACCTGGAACACACCTGGTCTCAGCCTGGTTCGGGCCTCACTCAGTTCTACCCCTTCCTAGTTATCTTGGTCTCTTCTGGCCCCCACCCCTCCATTTGGCCCCACCCCTCTAGGCCTATGTCTGACCTGACATTTCTCTCCTCCTCAGACTGGCCATGTTTTGCCTCCTCTCAGGCCCTGCCCCCTGAGTCTAGTCCCACCCCTCTAATCTCACTTTTACTCGGTCCCTCCTCAGTAGGCCCAGCCCCGTGACTCACCAGTCAACTCTAGGCCTCGCTAGGGTTAGCTCCATTCCCTGACTCTTACTCCGCTCCTCTCTGTCATATTCCCGCACTGACCATCTCCAGTTGGCCCCGCCCAAGCCTAGGGCCTTCCCTGGCCTATAATACTTGGAAGGTTATCTCCCCTGACCTCGAGCCAGCTCAGTTCCTAGATCGTCCCCCCCCAGTACGCCCCCCCCCCCCCCCAGATCAGCTCCCAGTTGGCCTGGTCCTGCCTGCACTCTGCCTGGCCCTGTATCCCCACTCCTTCCAGTCAGGTGTCCTGTGATCTGGTCCCACCCTAGGGTTGATTCTACCCCGTGCCTAGACCCATGGCACCACCCCCTCCACCACCTGGCCCTAGAGCCCCTCCTTTCCAGACTGCCTTTGGCCCGGACTCACCCGTCTTCACCTTTGCGGGCCCTGTGCTCACCTCCCTCACCAGCACTTCCAGTCCATTCTGCAGACCCTGGAGGAGCAGGTGTCTGGTGAGCGACAGCGCCTGGTGGAGACCCACGCCACCCGAGTCATCGCCCTTATCAACGACCAGCGCCGGGCTGCCCTGGAAGGTTTCCTGGCGGCACTGCAGGGGGACCCGCCTCAGGTGTGGGAGCTGTGGGGGCAGAGGGCCAAGGGAGAAGAGATCTGGGGCAGGCCCGGCAGCCTTCGTCCCTTCCACAGGCGGAGCGCGTCCTGCTGGCCCTAAGGCGCTACCTGCGCGCCGAGCAGAAGGAGCAAAGGCACGCGCTGAGGCACTACCAGCACGTGGCTGCTGTGGACCCCGAGAAGGCCCAGCAGATGCGCTTCCAGGTGCTCAGACCCTTCCAGCTCCCAAATACCCCGTCCTCCCTCCGACCCCAGTGTCTGGGACCCCATCCCTCAGACACTCTTTCTGTCCCTTGGACCCCCTTCCTATCCCTGGCAATCCCCCACCCCTGTGCCTTGGGACCCTTTCCAGCCCCTTGGGTCCCTACTCCCTGACCCTAGAACGCTGCCCTCACCACCAGCCCCCTCACTCGCACCCCTGTGCCTTTGACCCCCTTCTTGTCCCTTGGTCTCCTATGTCCTTTCCCAGAATCCCCCTCCTGGGCCTCGCACCCTGTTCCTGTCCCTCCGCTCTCCCTTCTCCCTCACCCCACTTGTTTTCCGTGTAGCCCTTGTTCTGTGCCCTCACATCCCCATTCTTAGTTCTTGGGTGTTCTCTTCCTGTCCCTGACTACTCCGTTCTATGCTTTTGAGCTCCAAACTTGCCCTTGAACCACATCATTTCCATAGGACCCTCTAATCCCACTTCCTTCCGTATAACCCCTGAAACCTCACTTTCTATTCCTCAGACCCTACTTCCTGCTTCTCCTCCTCTCTCACGTCCACTTCCTGTCTTCTCTGCCATATTCCTTGTATCCTGTACTTACATGGTCTGTGGCGCACTTTTCCTAGTGACTACTCCTTTCCCTTCTGCCTTACTTCCTTTTCCAAGCCCCTCACTTCCTGTCTGCTGTACATCTTTTCTTTTTATTCTGCTTCTCCTCCTCCAGTTTTCTCCCTCCTGTGGCCCAGTTCCTGGACTTTGGACCCTACTTCCTGTCCATAGCATATGCTACTTTTCCTTGGACCCTGTTGACCTTCTGCTTCACCCTGCCTCAGTTTCCCCATCTCTCCCTACTGCCCCTTTCATCCTTCATGCTCACTCCCGCACAGGTGCAGACCCACCTTCAAGTCATTGAAGAAAGGATGAATCAGAGCCTGGGGCTGCTTGACCAGAACCCCCGCCTGGCTCAGGAGCTGCGGCCCCAGATCCGTGAGTGACTGTGACCCCTGGTTCCCATTCCAGGGCTTCTTAAGGCAGGCGCCCACCTTCTGTTGGTTAAAGCAAGTGACAAAACCAGTCCAGATTCAAAGGAAGAGCCCCCCATGAGAGAACGAACACCAGAAAGTGTGACCTACCGCAGCTCCCAGATCTGCTGTGACTTCCTACTGGATATCCCATACCTGACCCTGCTCTTTAAAGAAGCCATTCTCTTGAGACTTCAACCTCCATTCTCCTTGCCGGGGGTGTCTCCATCTAGCTCCCCACGTTCCCAGATCATACCTGTGGCTATGCCCGATCACTCTACTGTTAGGGTGCTGTTTATTCCCCCAGTTTTGTTTTGAGGCATCCCTGTGCTCTTGACCTTGACCCCCTTTCTGCGTGTTCCCCTCAGAGGAGCTCCTCCACTCTGAGCACCTGGGTCCCAATGAGTTGGAAGCCCCCGCCCCAGGGGGCAGCAGTGAGGACAAGGGTGGGCTGCAGCCTCTGGATTCCAAGGATGGTGAGTTATCCCAAATATAGATAACCCCAGGCTTTGGGAGACAGGTACCCAACCTCCACTCTAATCCCCTAAAGTCTGGGGGTATCTGAGCCACCACAGTGAGTGGGAGAGGATAGGAATGGATGTCTAAGGTTGTGGAGGCCTCTGTAGGATCCTTGATCCTCCTGCCTTGGCCCCTGGGAGGGTGTGTCTCCACCCTTTCCTCGATGATGCCCTCCTTTCTTCACTGTTCCTCCTGTCTTGCCTCCTCTGGATGCCAGCAGACACTCCCGTGGCCCTTCCCAAAGGTGAGTATCTCCCGGAATAGACCCCAGCCACCAAATCCCGCTAGTCCCTGAGCCCAGAATGGGAAAGGGTCCATACACTGGGAACTCCAGACCTGCTGGGGTAGAGTCCGGTGCGCCTTCTGACTGCCTCCTCAGGCAGGGGTAGCACCATTCTCGACTCTCAGGAATAAGATAGGACTTGGGGTTAGGGTCTGCAGAACAAGATGCTGCATCTTCTGGGAAAGAGAAGATGTCCCCCCTGGAGCAGTATGAGCAAAAGGTAAGTCAGACCTGTGGGTGCCTGAGGGTGGATGGGAGAGGGGTCCTGGACTCCAGGGTCTGAAGGAGGAGGGTGTTAGGGGTTTGGATTCCTTGGCCTGAGGGAAGAAGGGATTGAGGACATGGACTTCGGGGTCCTAGGGAAGAAGAAGGCTGGGGGATGCCCTCTTGGGGCCCAGACTCCTGAGTCCCTTACACCTGCTGCTTCCCCAGGTGAATGTGTCTGTTCCAAGGGGTTTTCCTTTCCACTCATCGGAGATTCAGAGAGATGAGCTGGTAAGAGGGGGACTGTTCTGGGTACTAGGGGGAGAGGTCAGAAGTCAGGGGCTAGGCTGGGACTCCCAAAGCCACACAGGGCCTTGGTGAGCCTCAAAGATGGCCCCTGCCCCATGTCCTCTCCACGCAGGCACCAGCAGGGACAGGTGTGTCCCGAGAGGCCGTGTCTGGTCTGCTGATCATGGGAGCAGGTGGGGGCTCCCTGATCGTCCTATCCCTGCTGCTCTTGCGCAGGAAGAAGCCCTATGGGGCTATCAGCCATGGAGTGGTGGAGGTGAGAGACACAGAGACATGGGATGGGGGAGGCATTCCAGAGCCTGGACACAGAGGAACTCTGAGATCTGCGGTCAGGTCCCTATGCCCCTCTGCTCCTCCCGGGCCCTCCTGCAGGTGGACCCTATGCTGACCCTGGAGGAGCAACAGCTTCGGGAACTGCAGCGTCATGGCTATGAGAACCCCACCTACCGCTTCCTGGAGGAACGACCCTGAACCAGTCCCCTTTACCCCTTTTGGCTGAGCCCAGACCTTCCCTCTTCCTGGAGCCCCAGAACCCCAACTCCCAGCCCGGGGGAGGGGTCTCAAAAATGTTCATTTCACACTCTTTGTGAGGGGGCTGGAAATTCTTATTTCCCCTTTCGAATTCCAAATTCCATTCCCGAGAAATCCCCAGGTATTCCCAGCTACCTCCCTGCTTGGGACTTCCTCACCTTAATTTATTTTGTTAAGTTAATTTATTGTTCCTTAAGGTGACCACTAGCTTGGTCCCAGTGTCTGTTGTTCCCTAGAATTCACCTTCCCATGTGCTCTCCACTAACAACCCAATAAAATCCTTTTCCCCACCATGCCAGCCTGCGTCTCTGTGGGGGAATCAGGGTGTAATCACAGCTCTGGACGCTTTTGTGGATTCCCTGCCCAGGCTTCCTTCACCTCTTCAAACAGTATGTAGGATCTTTAAATCTGGGCGGAGCCTGTAGGAAGGGCTGGGGTTGGCGTGCAAGGGGCGGGGCCCAAAGGCTGGCTAGGCTCCCCCGCCCACTCAGGAGCTTTCCGTGGTGCTGAAAGGTTGGTTACTTCCAGACCTCTATTTGCTGAATCCCAAGACAGACTCTGAAGAAGCTGTGTTCTGGCAGTTTTTCCTGCCTTCTATTCACCTTCACACTCAATCACACACAGCATCCACCCCCAACCTGCGATCCCAAGGAGGGACTGAGAATCTTGAACCCCTCTTCCCATTCACAAGTTTTCATCCCTTCTTTGGGAGGCAATAGGAATCCCCCCTGAGGCATGGAAATTCCAGTTAGGTGTCCCAGAGAGGGGAATGTGATGTCTGCAAACGCCTATTGGAACTTAAACCTTCATGCGCCCCGGCTTGTGACGTTGGGGTTAATCCTCTGCGTATGCTGTTCCCTGCCCTCTTGGGTTGTTATGGGGATTAAAAGGGTTAGTATTTGTGGAGATGTTAGAACTGTGCCTGTTACTTCACAAGTATTTGTTAAATAAATTTTAAAGCAGTATGGCAGCAGGGGGACCCGGGTGGCTCAGTCGGTTAAGCGTTTGTCTTTGGCTCGAGTCTTGATCCCGGGGTCCTGGGATCAAGCCCCGCATCGGGCTCCCTGTTCAGCGGGGAAGTCCGCCTCTCCCTCTCCATCTACCTCTCTACCCCGCTCATGCTCCCTCTCGTGCTCTCTCTCTCAAATAAATAAACAAAATCTAAAAAGAAACAAACAAAAACAGTATGGCAGCAAATACTCATAAAGCACTCACTCTATGCCAGGCACTACTCCCAGAGCTTTTTACATAGAATGACACACTTAATTACTTCTATCCCATGAAGCAAGTACTATGACTATTCCTGTTTATAGGTTAAGAAATGGAGATAAGAAGGTACATCACATGCCCTTGGTCACCACCTAGGAATGGCCAGAGTTAGGGATTCAACCCGGGCAACCTGGCTCCAGCATCCATACTCTTAGTTATTTTGCTAACCTGCTGTCTAGTAATTCGAGGCTGTCCCATATTCTGTTTAGGGTGTGCACTGCAAAATTCCAAGTGATACCCTTCACTTTCCAGACACTGTAGATTTGCATTTTTACCACAACTTCCCAGCAGGTGGCAGTAACGTGTCACGCTCTAAGGTCAGCTTAGTACACAATTTTCTGACAGATGGCTTAGGGAGGAAGCACCTAGAATTAGATTTTCTCCCAAAGAGCCCATGAGCTCAGAGTGTCTCACCATAATATATACATGTAAATACAAGTCATGTATATTAAATATAGACGTGGTAGACACCGGGAGGAAGATGCTTACATGATGCAAGCTGGATACAATCATTGGAGAACCCAGTTTCCAACAACCTTCTGATACTGATTATACCTTTAGTTGTATTGTACTGTACCTAGAAAAAAATCTATGACTAGTATGACAGGGGAAAATGCTGCCTTTGTGTTTTCACAGTCAAGGGTGATCAACAGGCTAACAATGAGTAAGGAGCTCCAAGCTGGTGGAACAGGAAGTGAAAGGCCATTTTGCTCACTATGCTCAAGTGTGTGATTCCTTAATAATGTTTACATATTAATGGCAATACTTAGGGTAATTAATTTTAAAACATTTGTTACTGAAATTCCAGCAGGGGATTGCTGTTGTTCATTTGATGCTCTTGTGCCACTAAGCTGCTCTTCTTTTCCCATTGAAAACAATTGATTAATTTTTCTTTTAATAATAGTTTCTTAGAGACATTTTATCATTCTGTTATTTTAATATGTGTGTGCATGTGTTTGTTGATACATGTTGGGATATACATCTTATATGTCAGTAGACTCTAAGATGCCATCAATGATAAGAAATACCCTTATGGGGGCGCCCAGGTGGCTCAGTCCTTTGAGCATCCAACTCTTGGTTTTGGCTCAGGACCGATCATGAGTACTGGGACTGAGCTCCACGTTGGGCTCCACGCTCAGCATGGAGTCTGCTCATCCCTCTCCCTCCCCCTCTGTCCCACCCCCCACTCACACACTCTCTCTCTAAGATGATAGATGATAGATAGATGATAGATAAAATACCTTTATGTACCACAAAGGAAAAAATACAGAAATTAAACTATGCCACACAATGACTGTGAGGTGAATTCCAGTTAAGTTCTTAGAATCTATGGAATAATATTCCTATGAATTCTTCATGGGTCAGCTGCCACTATGTGCATACACAGAAGAGCAATGTATGCTGGTACAGGGCTGCTCATGTGGGAGACTAACACAGGTAGCTCCTGAAACTCCGCCTCCCAATATTCAAGCCCTGGGGTAGCGCCCCCTCCCCAAATTCTGGGCTTGGCCATGTGAATAACTTTGACCAGTGTGATGTCAACAAGCATGATGCAAGCTAGGACTTGTTCTCTTAGGACACTTCCTCTTGGGGCGCCTGGGTGGGTCAGATGGTTGGGCACCTGCCTTCGGCTCGGGTCCTGATCTCAGGGTCCTGGGATAGAGACCCACATCCGGGTCCCTGCTTGGCGGGGAGCCTGCTTCTCCCTCTCCCTCTACTATTCCCCCTGCTTGTGCTCTCTCGCTCTCTCTGTCAAACAAATTAAAAAAAAAATCTTTAAAGAAAAAAAAAAGAACACTTCCTCTTGGGACCACCCTGTGAAGAGGTCCACCCACCTCCCTGGAAAAACCACATGGAGAAAGAGAAGCCTGGCCCACTCCCGGTGGTTCCGGCCATCGCAGCTGAGCTAGCAGACATGGGAGTGAAGCTGTCCGACCCCATCAGGCCTCTAGCTGACTGCAGCCACATGAGTGACCAGAGCAGGACTGTCCAGTGGAGCCCAGCCCAGACTGTAGGATCATGAGCAAATAGAGATGGTTGTTTCAAGCCTTAACTTTTGGGGTGGAGACACGGGCACATGCCCCGAAGTGTGCTTGGTTTGCTGTCCTTGAGAGGCTCTGAGCAGTACGGGGGCTGAGTCAGAGGGCTCTCAGCGAGGCTCTTTTGGTGATACGATTGGGATGGAGTCCAGAGCGGAGGCTGTGGGACAGTTACGAGAAGGGGGCACTGTGGAGGTCTGCTTGGCTTGGGTCTCCCCAGAAGCAGGATTTGAGGACAATCTATTGGTAGGGGAGGTGGGACAGGACACAGGAAAGGGAAAGCAGTCAGGAAAGGGTAAGTCATCAAGCCAGAGGCAGTGGGTGGGGAACAGGAGCGTAACTCTGTTGGGGAGCTCTGAGAGCCTGTGTAGAACACGCACTTCCACATTACCCTCACAGAGAGGTGAGGGACCTGGAGTCTTTCCGCACCATCTCCTTTCAGTCTCTGGTTTGAGGGCTGTTTGACGGGAAGTGGCATAAACTCATTGGCACTTAAGGCTACCAGGCTCATACCCAGGGTAGAGTGGAGTGGGCACCAGTGGTCTCGCGATGCCCACAGGCAGGCGGACCACCAGGTGCTGACTGGGTAAAGGTGACAGGATGCAGACTCGGCACCTCCAGTCTGCTACACACCCCACCCCACAGAGTCATCCGGACATGCCTCCTCAGCCAAGCAGCACGGCCGCTCCCCGGCACCAACACCCCCAGAGACTCAGACAAAGACAGTGCAGTCCAAACTGAGTTTAATAAGGAGTTTCAGATAGGGGAGGGATTCACTGGAAATGCGGAGATCTGAGTTCTGAATGAGAAAGCACAGGACCCAGGGGACTCCAATCTAGGAGAGTCCTTCCTGTGTCTCAGGGGTAAGGACCTGAACGGTGTGGGTCCTGGGGAGGTTTGGGGGGGGGTCATCTTAGGAGCTCTACTGGATGACACTGGGAGCTATTCTGGGGGTACCCCAAGTACTGTGTAGGGAAATCCCATCTGGGGTTCTAGGTGAGTTGAACTAGAGTTGAGTAGAGAAGGGGTCCCAAAAGATTCCAGTGGAGAAAGGGTTAGGGGTCTAGGGTGTTTCACAGAAACAGTCAAGGGGCCTCGATTTCACAGAAATCATCAAGAGGGCTCCTTGTGGGTGGGGGAGGGGCATTACACCACCCCAAATATTGGGGATTGTTTACCCCCAGCAGCCATGTTGGGGTTTTAATGTAAGACCCCGATGGCAGGACATTCCACATACATTATCATGGATTTGCAACATTAGCATACGCTGGCTGTCCCACAGGACGGTGGGGACTGGAAAATCAGTCCAGGTTCTGGGTTTGAGTCCTAAGAGGACAGGCCTGGGGGTGCCACACGGCTCCTCTTCAATAGCTGCCGGAGCTGCGGACAAGACAGGGGAAGAGGAGTTAGGGAGGCTGGAAAGGGAGGTCAGGGCCACAGATCCTGTGAAGTCGGAGGGGAAGGTGGAGAAGCAGAGTAGATCAATTGGGTTGGCAGGTCAGAGGTTCAGAGTCAAGACGTGGGGTTAGGGACGATGGCTCCCACACGGAGAAAAGGTTTCAGGAGCCAGAAGGGATGAAGGCGGAAGGTGTTGCTGGTTGGGGGTTCCCACTCTGGGGTTAACAGTGAGCACTAGGAGACGAACGGTAGAGGCAAGGGGTCAGAGGTCACATTTAGGGGTCAGATGTCCCACTTTGAGAGGTCAGAACTCAGGGCTGGGGCAGGGGCTAGGAGGTCATCCTTGGGAATCCAAGGTCACACCCTGAGGTCGGGACTCAGGCTGAGAAGTGGAAGTCAGGGTTAAAGTAGAGGTTAGGAGGAGTCACCAATACCAGGTCAAAAATAAAACACTGGAGTCAGAGGTCACATTTTCAAGTCAGGTTTGGATAGGGGATCAAGGTCACCTTCTGAGATTAAAAGTCACCCTCTAAAGTCATAAATGGGTAGGGTCAGGGGTGCACCCTGTTAGGTCAGAGGCCACTCTGCCGTCAGGGTGGGCTCCGTGCTCACCCCCTCAGGGCCCGGCCCAGGCCGCAGCAGGTGGACAGGCTGTTCATTCTCCAGGTTTCGCAGTGTTGGATCTGCCCCAGCTGCCAGCAGGCGCCTCACAATAGCCTCCTGGGGGGGCCCAGGGGGCAGGGCAGCCGCCATGTGAAGGGCTGTGTTCCCGTGGGCCTGGGGACAGTGAGGGGAAGACTGCTAAGGATTTGGACTCAGCTGGCCTGGGTCCTCAACACTTCAGAGTCTGCCACAGCCAAGTCCCACACTCCTGCCTTCACAGCCACACCCCACGTGCCCCTACTCACACCCCAGGATCCCCTCCACAATCACATTCCACACACCCCTCGGTCTGTGTCGTATACATTCCTGCAATCCACAGCCACATCCTCTACGGTCCCCACCTTTGTTCCCTACATTGTCCTTGCCATAACCACAGCCCACAGGCCTCCCAACATCCCCCCGCCCTTCTCCGTCACATCTCCCTCACTCGCACATTCTAACCTAGGCCCCCACCTTCATGTTGACAAAGGCCCGCAAGTCTCCCTGGGGCAGCTCAAGCAGCAGCTGAACCAGAGTAGGATTGGCGGCCTGCACAGCCAGATGCAGAACTGTCTTATTGCTCTTGATCTCCTGTGGAGAAAGGAACGGCGGAGGTCAGGCCAGTCCTCACACCCAGAGCCCCTCCCACAAAACCCAAGAGCCTTTAGACACCTTGTCTCTCCTTTGCAAGCACCCAGGGGTGCCTTACACAGTTATCTATGTTGTGCACTGTACAAGAGTACCACCTTTAAGGGGGTGCCATTCACATCATACACATCACAGAACTATATATTTATTTTGACAATTTTCTAGCCCGAGTGCCTTTGAGAAAAACACTCTTATCTAATCCTCCAAAAGAGTTCTGGGCTAGCAGCTGCCCTGGCCACCTGACATTCTATTAGGCACAGTAAAATGTATCCACATCCCACACGGACTGTACTTTATCCCTAAGGATGGGACTTGAGCAGCATTAATCAGGGGACTCACTAAGCCCATGTGCACTTCCATACTGAGTTGTTCTTTTCCTATTTTGGAGCAAATAAAAAGACATTTTCCACAGTGAAGCTTTATTATGTGCCTTTCAAGAGTTTGTAATGGTAATGGACATTAAAAATATGATGGGCTTCTACTGGGTATTTACCCCAAAGATACAAATGTAGGGACCCGAAGGGGTACGTGCACCCCAATGTTTATAGCAGCAATGTCCACAATAGCCAAACTGTGGAAAGAGCCAAGATGTCCATCGACAGATGAATGGATAAAGAAGATGTGGTATATATACACAATGGAATATTATGCAGCCATCAAAAGGAATGAGATCTTGCCATTTGGAACGACGTGGATGGAACTGGAGGGTGTTATGCTGAGTGAAATAGGTCAATCAGAGAAAGACATGTATCATATGACCTCACTGATATGAGGAATTCTTAATCTCAGGAACAAACTGAGGGTTGCTGGAGTGGTGGGGGTGGGAGGGATGGGGTGGCTGGGTGATAGACATTGGGGAGGGTATGTGCTGTGGTGAGCACTGTGAATTGTGCAAGACTGTTGAATCACAGACCTGTACTTCTGAAACAAATAATGCAAGATATGTTAAGAAAAAAGAAAAAGAAGAAGATAGCAGGAGGGGAAGAATGAAGGGGAGTAAGTCAGAGGGGGAGACGAACCAGGAGAGATGATGGACTCTGAAAAACAAACTGAGGGTTCTAGAGGGGAGGAGGGTAGGGGGATGGGTTAGCCTGGTGATGGGTATTAAAGAGGGCACATTCTGCGTGGAGCACTGGGTATTATGCACAAACAATGAATCATGGAACACTACACCAAAACAAATGATGTAATGTATGGTGATTAACATTAACAATAAAAAATTAAAAAAAAATATGATGTGCTTATACAAGGCAAAACAACCTAGTTGGCTCACCAGATAAATAATGAAGAAGAGACAAGGAAATAGAGCACGAAGCTCTAGATTAAGAACGACTTTAAAAGTCTTATAATGGCAACATGTAGGCTTTATTTGGATCCGAGTTTTGTTTTGTTTTTTTAATGAAAAAACAATGTATATCACTTTAGAGTCAATCAGAAATTTGAACACAGCCAGGGTATTTGATATTATGAGATTAATTTTTTTAAGGTGAAATGATGGTATTGAGGTTAAAAGAGTTCCTAACTTTAAAGACACGAATTTTTGTGGATAAAATACATGCTTGGGTTTGCTTTAAAATACTATAGGAGGGCACCTGGGTGGCTCAGTTGGTTGAGCGACTGCCTTCGGCGCAGGTCATGATCCTGGAGTCCCGGGATCGAGTCCCGCATCGGGCTCCCTGCTCAGCGGGGAGTCTGCTTCTCCCTCTGACCCTCCCCCCTCTCATGTGCTCTCTCTCTCTCATTCTCTCTCTCTCAAATAAATAAATAAAATCTTTAAAAAAAATAAAATAAAATACTATAGGAAAGTTGAGGAATGGATGGGGCAGGACTGGGTATAAGTTGCCGATTACTGATGTTGGGGACAGGGAGGTCACTATATTATTTTCTGTATTTTATCTGTGTTCAAAATTCTTTAACTAAAAAACAAAACAAAACGATAAGTGGACGCTTAATTCTATCAGCCAGCCCGTGAAGGAGCTACTAGCAGCGGGAGGAGGATAACGTAACCGTGAAGGGCTAGAGTCTGGCATGACGCCACCTTACTCTAATCCCCTCTCTGACTCTTACAAGCTGTAAGACTTTTGACTCCTGTGCCTCAGTTTCTCTATCAGTAAAGCAGGAAAAGTAATAACAGTGCACATGTCAAAGGGGGTTGGTGAGGATTCGATTAGCTAATCCGTGACACTCGGTGCTTGATGAATGGTAAGTGCTTGATAAATATAAGCTAAGAACAGTAATCTTATTCTCTGGGGCACAGAAAAATGAAGCCATGTGCTCAAGTTCACATGGCTGGCAAGGGGCAAAATCAGCGTTTGTTTGGAGCCCCCGGACATCCAGGTGACCCATCCCACACACCCTTCTAGGGACCCCACTGCCCCGCTTACCTGGCTGGTGTGATCGGCACCCATGTGCAGCAACATCTGGACACAAGCCAGCCTGTCTCGGGCCTGGGTGCTCAGCACCCGGGAACATAGGTCAGGTGGGTGCATAGCAACGTTGAGGGCCAGGATGGCTGTGTGGAGAGGGGTGAGGCCTGCAGGACGGAGGCGGTGAAGGCTCTGCATCCGGAGTGCCCATCCCACCCCAGCCCCACCTGCCATACCCACCCTGCCCACCACCCAACTTACCCTCAAAGTCTCTGGCTTCTAGGTCAACCTGAACCCCTGAGTTAATCACAGCCTGAGGAGGAGAAGGCACAGTGCTGGATTAGAGTCTCCCCAGGCCTCCTAGCCCTGGAGGCCAGGATCTGAGCAACATCCAGCACTTTGCTGGATGGACGTCCAGCAAAGTCCATCCCATTACCCCACCGGCCAGCTGGCCATACCGAGAGGACTCCTGGAAGCCCATAGGTAGCAGCCACATGCAAGACAGAACGTCCCTGATGATCAGTGGCATTGGGCTCTGCTCCGAGGTTCAGTAGATCCTCCACAATCAGGGGCTGGTTGGCGGCAGCAGCCACCAGGAGAGGGGTCTGCAGGGGATAAGAAGGTCAGTCTGGGCCCCCAGTCTCGTCCCCCCTGAAAACCAACAATCCAGGGCCCCAGACCTTTTCCCTTCAAAGCCAGGAGTCCAGGTCCCTGGCCCTCACCTTGCCCTTATGCTCACGGATGTCCAGATGTTTGTACACTTGGAGCATCTCAGCTGCGGCATATGCTGCCCAGCGCAGCCCCCGAGCCGCAAACAGGTGCAGGAGCCTGAGGACAGGTAGGGGACAAGCAGTGAGCACTGCACCCCAGCGAAGCCAGGAACAGGCAGACTGCAATCCCCTATACTCACGTGTCTCCCTCCTCATCCTGGGCCAGCAGCTGCTGTGGCCCCAAAGCCAGCATGTGAGCACGGGCTGTGTCCAGGGATGGTCCGGTGGCCACAGGGGGCAACTGTGGGGGCCCTAGGGGGAGTCCAGAACCTCTCCAGGATCCTGCCTGTGGCATGGAAGGTTCTGCATAAAGCCGGGTATCCAGGGGGTCCTGAAGGATACATGTGGTGGGCAGAGCCAGTCAGCTGAGGAGTCCTAACATATACCCATACACCGACAGAGTGCCGGGTAGAGTGGCTGGGTGCCCCGTCTGTACCAAGTGACCTTGGACCTTGGGGCCTCAGCTTTGCCCATCTGAAGAATGGGATCTTAATCTAGCATGAGGGCAACTTGGAATTTTAGGGGCCCTTCAGCATCCTCCTGTTCCCACTCTGTATCTCACCTCCATCCCCACAGAAAATGAACACTGCCGCCCTGGGTCGGAGGGCGGGTAGAAGTCAGGAGTCGGGAAGCCTTCCGCAGCAGAAGCAGGGTAAGAGTAGGGGCTGTCTGTGTAGGCAGCATGCGTGTTGGGGTCCCAGTCTGGAAAGCCTGTGCTGGGAGCCAGGCTGCCAAGTCCAGAACCCACAGTCTCCTGGTGTACTGGGAAGCGGGAATGGCCTGTGTGTGAGAGGAGGGGCAGGGGCAGGCCTGGTTACCAGAGTTGGGGAAGTCACAACCAAGGCTGCAGGGCCGGTGTGAGGGCCTGGAATCTCCCCAGGTACTGACAGCTAGTACTTGTGGGACACCAAAGGGCTGGGACTCAAAAGCCAGGACACCAAGGGATTGAGAGCTTGGACTTCTGGTGGCTGGACCCTAGGGACACTGAGGGTTGAGGGCCTAGACCCAGGGAGCAGCAAAAGGCTGGGAGCCTGGGCCCCTGGAACACCCAAGGACTGTGTATACATAGACCCGTGGGCTCCAGAGAATCTGGGAGCTCAAACTGCTACCGGGCCCCAGCAAGAAAGAGGGTCTGACTCCTGCGTTCCCCAAAGTTCTAAGTTATGGAATGTTTGAGTCCCTGAAGAAAGCTGGGGCCGCGAGCTGAGGGAACCATATGAGTTTCCAGACTTACCAGCCTCACTCTCATTCACAGATGCGGTCAGGGGCTGGGCCAGGGGAGGCGGAAACTGTCCCTGTAGGGGGATAAACAAAAAAAAAAGGAACAAGGGGGGATTTATCTGACGGATCCCTCAGCAACCATTCCCCGCCCACAGAGCATCTAAGTCAGGAGGACACCTCTCTCATCTGCTCCGAGGGCCCACAAGCCATCAAGTCTCTGCCCAACAGGACATGGCCTCACGAATTATAGTTTGCGGGGCTTCATGGGCCTTACCGGTACCCCACCAGCGTCCGGCTGCTGCTGACGGCGCCTCTGTTCTTCCAGGAGCTTCTTCACGGTCTGTGATGGGCAGTGGCTGCGTTCACTCCGGCTCACTACGCGGCGGGGGAGGTGGGGGGAAGCAATCAGAGGTCCTTAAGTCCCCCAACTTCGCGGGGGAGTGGATTCAGGCACCCTCCCTCGCCCTCCTGCGCGGAAAAACTGGCACACTGACGCCGCCTGAGAACTCCACAAAGCCAATCTTAGCTTTCAGGTGCAGCTTCCGCCTCCGCCGTTTCCTTCCCTTTGCTCCGCACTTTCCCCTCTGACCCAACTTTCCACCAGCGTCGTGGAAACTGAGGAAGGGGGAGGAGGGCGCTCCTCTGCGGCACCTCCCCCCACCCGACTTCTGAGAAATATCCCAGCCCCCAGATCTCCCAGTTCCCAGGCCTGAGGGGGGGGGGTCGCTGGGAATCACTCCCTAGAGATGCACATCCAGGTTCCCAATATCTCTCTGCCCTAGAAGCTGACCTGACACACATTCCTCGGGAAACCAGGCGTCCGAGTCCCCAGCCCCTCTCCCCAAGGAACCGCGAATCAAGAGCCCCCAAGCTCATCGGGGCTCCGGAAGTCCAGACCCCATCTCCCCTTCAGACCTAAGAGTCCAGGCCCCATTCTGCGGGACTCCGAGAGCCTAGTCCCCCTTTTCCCAGGACCCAGGAGTCCGGGCCCTCAGTCTCGCCCTCCCTTGCACCTGGGAGTCCCAGTTTCCAGAAGCCTGGTCCGCACCACCCCGGAAATCCGGACCCTCAACCCTCACCCTTCTGAGCCCTGGTTCCGGCGGAGGAAGGGTTAAGCGGAGGAGGGAGGGCGAACTCGGAAACAGCCCAGACACGACGTGCTGACGTCACGGCGCTCACGCAAGGGAATCTTCCATCCACCCCTTCCTCTCCCGGCGGCGCGCCGCAGGTGTCCCGCTTAGAGGCGGGGCGCGCGGCCAGGCGTGGAGCTCTCGGAATCCCCGCACGTGGGGAATTCCTGCTCAGCCCGGGAACCCGGGGTGGGTGGGGACTCGGGAATTCCCGGGGCCCGGGCAGGGTCAAGGCCAGCGTGGACCCCTGCGGCCGGGCGCCGGACCTGACCCACACCCGCTCGTGGCCGATTTTTAAGCAACCACGCCCCCAGGACTCCACCTCCCCCTGTCTAGAGCGAGGAGTCCGGGCCGCCAGCCCCCTCCTCCCACAGGACCCAGGGGTCGGGGCTCCCAGCCCTTTCACCCCCGGACCCAGGATTCTGAATCCCCGGTCCCTTACCCTCCCCCCCCCGCCACGACCCAGAAGCCCAGAATCCCAGCCGCTCCTCCATCACCACCCAGAAGTCCTGGCCCCCTGCCCCCTCCAAACACCGAGTACGCTCACTCTCGGCACCCAGGCTTGAAGCTCCAGCCCCGTCCCTCAGGTTCGCAAGAGCCGGACTCCAGCCCTCGCTCTCTCAAGAGGCCGAGCGTGCCTCACCTCGCCACCCCCTCCATTACCTCGCGGATTCCGTGGCGCGGATTGCGGGCCCCCAGGGCCGCGGCCTCGGCGCTGCGCCAGCCTCGCTCTTACCCCGCGGAGCCGCCGCCGGGTCCCCGATCTAGGGTCGGTGCCCCGCGAGTTTTTAAATTGGGGTTCTGGCACCGCCCAGTCAAGGGCAGGGCTCCGCCCACAGGCCCGGGAGTCCCCGAGTCGCGCTTGAACAAGCCCAGTCTCTGAATGGGCGGGGCTGACATTGAGGGTCCGACTCCGGAGCCTTCCTGGAAAGAGGGAGCTGGTGGACCCCATCTTTGGTCTGAGGGATAAGCGGCCGGGGTTAGACACCTGAAGGAGGAGGGCACTGGGGACCCGGACTTCTGGGTCTCGGTCCAAGGGGGTGCCGGAGTCTTTGATTTCTGGGGCCTGGGTTGGGAGGGAACAGTATTACTGAGTCCTGGGGTAGGAGGAGGCTGGGGTTCAGGACTTCCTGGTCCCAGGGAGGGAAGGTCTGTAGGTAAGAGTGACATCGGTGGACTCAAATTCTTTTCTCCCTCTTCCCCACATCACCTTCTTTTTCAGAGGTCAGTTCTCATTTATTCATTCGTCATTAAAAATAATTTATTACTGCAAGGGAGGTACTTTGCTGGGTGCTGTGGTATAGCTGTGAACTAAGCGGACAGGAATTCCCAGCCCTCAAGCGAACTGACATTCCAGGGGAGACTCATTCTCAGTTCCCACGACCGTGGCCATGTTAATCATTTCTCCCAGGCTTTCAAGACTTCTGCTCTCCTGGTTCTCCTCCCTCACATGTTGTGCCTTCCCAGTTTCCCCGGCTGTTTCCGCCTCTTCGCGCGTTCTTGGGGGCCAGGGGCACTCCTCTGTCTGAACTCACTTCCTTGGTGATCTCATCCAGTCCCGTGGCTTTAAATACCATCCATAAGCCATCAACCCAAAAATTTACATCTCCAGACCAGAGACTTATCCCTGAATTCACAGATGCAGCTGTGGTCATTCAGTTCCGCACGGAGATCTATGAGGCACTTCCAACTCAGTGTCCCCAGACCTTGGCACTTTCCTCCTAAACCTGCTCCCCTCCTTCTCCATCTCTGTCAAAAGATGCTCCGTCTTTTCAGTTGGTTAGTCCAGAAGCTTTGGTCATCCTGAATCCCTCTCTCTCATACACACCCATACCTAGTGGATCAGCAAGTTTTGTTGGTTCTACCTCCAAAATCTCTTCAGAATCTCCTCAATGCCCACAACCTGGTCCATCTGTCACCTCCCACCTGGGACAATCATAGCAGCTCCCTGGTCTCTGACCCTACCCTCAGTTCATCCCCAAAGGCAGTCACAGGGACCCACCACTTCTCCCCCTCCCACACCCTCACACAGGAAGCAGGTGACCTTGCCACCAGCAGGGTGACATCCGCTATTGCTGCTTCTTTACTCCCCCACTGTTCCTCAGGACTTCTCTGGACCAAAGCCTTTTGCCAGACCCCGTCTTGCCCCAGCCCACCATGGCCCCTTCAGGTGTCATCCTGCTCCTGCTTTTGCTCCCAGGTGAAGCCAGTGGTTATGGGGGGCGGCAGGCAGAGTCCTTATGAGAGGGGTGGCTTGGGTGGCCTCTGAAGGGAGGAGTGCTAAGGGCACATCCTCCCAGGACCCCTTCCTTCCTGAAGATCTGTTTTGGCTTCAGAGCCTGGTTCTTTGGGGAGAGAAGCTGAGTCTGGGGTAGCTGCCTGTCAACTTCCCCTTCTCACTGCTAGGTCTGTCTCTACTTCTACTTCTGATTTTCTCTCTGGCCTCTTTCTCATTTGCTCTCTCCAGAATGGAGGTTACTTCTCAGGACAGCACCTCCCCCTGCTAATCCTCTTTCCCTCTCTTTTCACAGTGGCTGCAGCTGGGGTGACCCCAGGTGAGAAATCAGCACCCCTTCCCTTTTGCCGTGGTACTGCTTCTATCCCTGAAGTGTGGCCTGAGGGTCCTGGAATGCCCCTGGTGGCTCTCTAGGTCACCAGCTCACCTCTCACCCCCAAATCAGAGCCCCCAGGGAAACTGCAGTCCTCTCTGGGTCCCCAGCTCACTGCCTTCATCACCAAATTGAAGCCCCAGGGACTCGGCCACCCCCCAGACTTCTTTGGGAGTACTCACTATGCCCAAAGCACCACATATGTCTCTCTATGCTGGGACTCCCCCCCCCACCGCCACCGCCCGCCCACCTGCCCCCCCCCAACCCCGGGCTTCTCTCCAGACCCCCACCTCCCTTTTCATCCCCCAAGTCAACCTCAGGGAATCTCAGACACTCCTGCCTCCCTCCAGGGACTTCCTCGGGCCCCATAGTCCCCAAGTGCAGCCCTCAGGGTTTGGAACCTCCCTCAAGCGCCTTCTTGTCTCTGCCACACCCTCCAGGTTCCTGTTCCGGATGTGGGCCCCTCTCTCTGCCAATGCTGGCCTGGCTCATGGCCGCTGACGCGGTGGTGTCTCTGCTCATCATTGCGGTGGTGTTTGTGTGTGCCTGCCCACACCACAGGCCCACCCTAGGTGAGGGCAGACACAGGGTGGGGCCCGGAGGGAGAGGTGCCCCTAGAGAGGGGGTCCCCAAGGGAGGGGTCCCCCAGGGAAGCCCTGGAGGAGATGCTGGGGAAACCCTGGAGGCGGTGCAGGGGGGAACTCCGGAGGAAACCCCTGAGGCAGGGGGTCCCCAGGAAGGTGGAGATGTGGGTGGGTGGTAGGTGGTCAGGCCTCATGCTTTCTCTCCCCCACCCCCAGAAGATGACAAAGTCTACATCAACATGCCTGGCAGGGGCTGACCCCCTTGTGAGGCCTTTGACTTCTGACCCTCTCATCCCGCATTGCGTGCGGCCACACAGGAAACGCACTCCCCACTTTGGGGTGGAATAAAGCAATTAAACTACCTCTGGTTCTGATTCTTCTTCAGAGAAACCCCAGGGTCCCCAAACCTCCTTCCCATTTAGCTTTTTCTGCGTCCATGACCCCCCAGAACCCCACATATCCCTGGCCCCTCAGCCGAGAGATCTAGAATAACTCAAAGTGTTTTTGTGTGCCATGTTTATTTGGGGACAGTAGTGGAGAGAAGTCTGACCCCTCAGGGAGGGCACTCTGTGGATCTGTATCTTGGTGGGAGTAGGAATAGGGTGCTAGGGAGGCATCAGGAATGACTGGATCCAGGCATCAGGTTGCTGACTGCTGTGGTTTGGGCTCATTTGTAATAAGGCCTCTGTGTTTTGAGGTCACTATAGACATCTGACCTCTGACCTTGAAGCTCCTAGTAGGAGGGACAGGGTGGGAACCATTAGTGGGTGAGGTCCACTGAATAAACTTATAACAAAATTCAGCCTTCTCCCAGTGGCCTAGCAGCTTCTTCAACCTTGCAGCCATGGAAAAGATCTGGATCTTAATCGAGTGCATCTAGTGTTTCCCTGTCTCCTCTGCCTCATCATTTCGCCCCAGCCTCAAGGCTTTTGCACAAGCTGTCCTCCCTGCCTGGAACACGGGTTTCCTAGATATTCCCAGGGATGGTTCCTTCTCCCCCTTCAAGTCTCAGCTCATGTCACTTCCTCAGAGAAGCATTTCTTGATTTTGCCATCTAACATCTCCCCACCACACACACTCCAGTCATGGTCACACCAGTTTTATTTCCCCATGATACCTTCCCAAATTATCTTATCTCTTAATTGGCTTCAAGTCCATCTCCCCAACTGGGATGTAAACTCTCTTGCTATGTACGTGCTTAACAAATTCCACTGAAGGATGAATAAATTAGAATATTGCTTTGCCCTAAAATTTCACTACCCCCGGTAACCGAAAATTCCCTCATTCTTCTGGACCTCACAAAACCAAACTCGAGTTGCTTACGCTTTACCAAGAGACTTTTTATCCACAAGTGAGGCAAAGCAAACCTGGCTGCAGATAAGTAAGAGACTTCACAGAACAAGGCTTACAATTTTGGGGGGTGGGGTCTATGGCCTCAAGAGGCCCTCAGACTGAATCCCTGAAATCATAAGTAAATGATTGGTCTGGGTATGCACCTTTATGGGAAGAGGTCTGTTTGGCTTCCATTAGATTCTCACAGGAGCCCATGACCCCCTAAAGGACACTGATAGAGAGGCAAGCAATGGAAAGATGCCTCTGTCTGAGGAGTGGCTCTTTTTTTTTTTTTTTTAAGAGAGAGAGCGCGCACGCATGCGCACGTGGAGGGGGAATCTTTTTTTGTTCTACATTTATTTATTTGAGAGAGAGAGAGAACGAGTGGGAGGGGAGGGGCAGAGGGAGAGGGAGAGAGAGAATCCCAAGCCAACTCCCCACTGAGCACGAAACCAGACGGGACTCGATCCCACAACCCTGAGATCATGACCTGAGCCAAAATCAAGAGTCAGATGCTTAACTGACTGAGCCACCCAGGCGCCCCTGCATGGTGGTTCTTAAGCAGGGTTTCAAGATACCTGTGCCACCCCTAGATTATATGCACAATTTTGTAAATTTTTATGTGGATTTTTCTGACGAGTCTCTAGCTTCCATCAGCTTCTCAAAGGGATGTAGGATCTTCCAAAAAATTCTAAAACTCATCTCTTCAGAATTACCAAATTAGAGCTGAATTATGTCCTCTGCCCTTCTGAGAGCTTCTCCCAGAAATCATCTTGTCCTGAACAATTCCGTGCCTGCCTTCTCACTATGGCCTACATTTGCTCTTGTGAAGGTAAAGCCCTCCATATGTTTTCTCACACATTTTTAAGCTGAGCATAAGGTCATGATTTATCATTGAAGGCAGTTTTGGACAGATGCCCCATGAGTCCTTGAGGGTTTGAAATGTTGCTGAGAAAGTGGCTTTAGGGTCTAGGTTCTAGAAGGACTGGGAAAATGTTTAGGACAGACACCCACAGGATGAGAGTGAGATGTGAGGAAGAGAAGCTGGTTTTCTCACCTGATAAGGCGACTCTGTCTCGGTGATGCGTGGTTTCCTGGTCACTGCTGGGGGATGGGGAGTAGTGCAGAGTGCAGAGATAGTTAAGGTGGTGAATTGAGACCATTTTGCTGCTGCAAAATCAGCCCCTCCATCATTGTCCCTTTGGATGGTTGTGACTTGGGAACTTACCCCTCCCTCAGAGGGTCCCAGGCTATCCCCTGCCAGCCTCACTCACCCTCCACAGCCCCTCGCCCCCGAGGGAACAGCCGGCCCAGGGAGTACACAGCCAAGGCGATGAGGAGGGTCAGCACCAGGTCCCCCAGCACGATCCCTGCCAGTACCCCGGGACTTACCACGGAGCAGTTGCATTCTGAGAATGTGGCACAGGGGTTGGGGGTGGTCAGTGGAAGTTGGGAACTGGCAGGAGGTGTCAGCAGGGGAAGGTTTGGAGAGACTGGGGAACAGACAGAGATGGGGAGGTCTTCAGGAGGTAGGGAGGGGGACTTCAGAGTCCAGGCCTACCTTTCTGTGCCTGGACAGGACTGAAACCTGAGGGGAGAAAAAGAAGGTAAATTGAGGCATGGGGCTGTGACTGGAGGGTGGGCACAGAAGCTGGGGAGGGTGGGTCCTGATAGCTAGGAGATAAGAGTGGAAAGCGATGTCTGGTGGGACCTGTGGGCCAGCATCAAGGTCACTGGACTAAGTTACTTCTACCCCGACTTGTCCTGTTGCAACATCTGTAGAGTCCCCTCCCCCTGCTGATGCCAGAGGCCACATCTTGGGGTCTCAGGCTCTGGGAGACAGCCATAAGTTTGGGGGGACTAGGGATCTGCTTTCACCCACCTCCCTTTTGGTTCTCTTTCTACTCCGCTCCCTGCTCTGCCCCAAGCTGAGCCCAGGGACTCAAGAGGCAGCTCTAGAAGCCCCCAACTCACCACCCACAGTCAGAAGGAGAGGCAGGAACAGGAGCCTGTTGGAAGGTCCAAGGACCCCCATGACGCAGGCGACCCTGCTGGACACTGGAGTCCAAGGGCCGGTGGGATGTGGTGTAGCGTCCAACCAAGTGAAGGAGGAAGTCCGAGGTGGGCGGTGGCAGGAGGGAGGAGGAGACAATACAGGAGGAGGGACGGAGACAGATAATGCCAGGAAGAATCAGGCCAAGACGCCCCATGCTGTAGCCCCTAACCACTGGACATAAGAGGGAACAGGGTACATGTGCCCATCCAGCCCCGATCAGGGGTCAGCCCTCGCTGTACCAGGAAGAGTCAGTGGCTATTACTGAAGCGAGTTTTGCCTCTTCCTGGCTGGGCAAACTTAAACAAGTCATTCAATCTCGCTGGGCTTCAGTTTCCTTATCTGTAAAACGAGGAGTAAAATAGTGCCTATTTTGTAGGGGCTTGTGGGGAGCAAATGGATTAATGTCTCTAGAACAGGGTCCAACACTCGTCAGCTTTTTATAAGCACCAGCTACAATTATTTGATAATCAGAACTTTGTGATGTTTATAGGATAGTAAAAGAGAGCCATCAGGCTATGGGCACTAATGAGCGGCAGGCATTCAGTCCTAAGATGTTAACTCTTTTAACCCCCACAACACCCATCTGAGGTAGATGCTCTCGTCATCCCCATTGTACAGAAAGATACAGACACTCGTGCAAGGTCACACAGCAAATAAAGCTGATAAGGAAACACAGGACCCAAGGACAGATATTTGACCCTTAGAGAGAAAGAAAAAAGAACGAAGATGAAAGATAGGGAAGGAGAAAGGGGTGGCGAGGCCAAGAAAAAAGAGAAAGGGATAGACAGTGACACAGACATGCACAGCACAGACACAGGACTGGGGGTTTGGGGTGAGGCGAGTGGGGGACGACGTGCTGACCACTGGGCTGGGCTGTGCTGCACCACCAAATGAGGAAGTAGCTGGAAGTGAGGACGGAGGGAAGGCACCCAGGAGGAGACAGGGACTTCTAGTCCCCCCCACCAGAGCCTGAGCTGGGGCTAGTTAGGAGGAACCTGAGGTTAGGGCACTGGGGGGATGGGCCTGTGGCAGGAAGCCCCCTTCCCCCATCCAGGCGTCACACCCCACAGCTCCCTGGGCCTGGTCTCAGGAGAGAAAAGGGGAAACTGGATGCTGGTCATGGGACAGACTCTGAGTGGCCCTTCGTGGTGGGGGGATTTGGAAGCCAGAGGAGGGTCAGGGCCCAGTCGGAGGTAGCACTGGCTGCCAACAGCCGCATCACCCAGACCTGGCCCAGTCCAGTTGCTAAAGAACCAACCGCCAACCCCCCCCCCCACCACCACCACCAGGCCTGCAGTGAGTGCGGAGAGAACAGGCCCCGGAGGGCCTCAAGGTGGTTGAAGCTGAGTGAGCCACGGGGCAGTCAGAGAGCAGAGGAAGCTCTGAGCCTGGAGGGTCTTGATCTGACTCCGGTGCTGGTGCTCGTGGGCTCCCTCTGGCCAGGCTGGGGGTGCACACTGTGGGGGGCAGGGCTTCTGGGGTCCAGTTTTATTGGGAGGGTTTTGTGAGGTCTGTCAGAGTAATGTCTGCCTGGCACGTTGTAGCTGCTCAGTGAATCTTTTTTTTTTTTTAAGATTGTATTTATTTATTTCACAGAGAGAGACACAAGCAGGGAGAGTGGGAGAGGGAGAAGTAGGCCTCCCACGGAGCAGGGAGCCCAATGTGGGGCTCGATCCCAGGACCCTGGGATCATGACCTGAGCTGAAGGCAGATGCCTAATGACTGAGTCACCCAGGCGCCCCTGCTCAGTGAATCTTAATCACCATCCTCCTCATTACTGTTATTGTTATTAGCACTTCAAGTCTCCAGTTCTGGGCTCGCCTTGATAAACATCTTCCCTCAACCCCTCAGACTCAGCCCCCTGGTCTGATCCTCCTGACTCCAGCCAGGCCCAAGCTGTCCCCAGAATTCGGTCTCATAGCCAGCACACTCGTGCACCAACCAATCAAGCAGCTGTGGCCGTAGGGCCCTGTCTGAGTCCTGGAGCCCCCCTTTTAGTGGCTGAGATGTGGGGAAGTCCGAGGTATCCCAAGGGAACAGACTGGGGTGCTGGCAGATATCTGTGGGAGGTGGGGTAGGGGCTCTTTACCAACCAAAGATGAAGTATTTAAATATTTTAGCAACTGGTATGACTGTACTGGTACAGACCACAGAATGCTGGTCTGGGCTGGTTGGCCTGGGCTCTCCATGGGTGGATGGGTCGCTGGGTGAAAGAAGGCTGAGATGGAGCGCACCCAACTGACTGGGAGCCACCCCACACCCAGGACCAGACTCCAGGAAGTAGGGCTGCTTCACCTCCCATGAGATCTGTAAAGTGTCTCAATCTCTCCTGGCAAGCAGCCCAAGAGTTGGGCAAGACCCAAGGCTGACTTCGCCAGAAAGCAGGCAATGTGTTGAGCCTGTGACAAGCTTGTCTCTGTGGAAGCTACAGCCCCTCCTTACTCCCCCTGCTTCTACTTTTGCCCCCTACAGCCCATCCTCCCCACAGTGGCCAGAAGAAGCTTTTGGAAAAGTCAGAGAACCAATCTTGTAAGTGGCCAAAAAATGTGAACAGGTAACGTCACAAAAGAAGAGACACGAATGGCCAATAAGCATGCAAAAGCGTTCGACATCATTAGTCATTACAGAAATACAAATTAAAACCACAATGAAATACCACTACACACCCACTGGAATGACTAAAATTAAAAAGACTGACCCTCTCAAGTGTCAGCAGAGATGTGGAGCAATTGGAAATCTCACACCGCTAGTGGAAATGAAGAATAGAACCACCACTTTGGAAAAGAGTTTGGTAGTTTCTTATGAAGGTAAATAGTCACCTATGCAGAGGTCCAGCAATTCCATAGAAGCAGGCATCTACCCAAGCGAAATAAAAGCATATATTTACATAAAGACCTGCCCATCTTTCTGTCCTCCCCTCCTATCCCCTCTTTCCTTCGCTTCTGCTACTCCAGCTACACTGGCCTTCTTGTTGTTTCTTGCTTAAGTCAAGTTCATTCTCACCCCAGGGCTTTTGCACCTGCTGTTCCCCTTGCCTATGATGCTTTTCTCAAAGTTCGTGTGGAGCTGGCCCCTTCTCACCCTCCAGATCTCAGCTTAAATGTCACACCCTCACAGAGGCCTCTCCTGACCACCACCGCTCAAGTCACCTCCCACCACCAATTTCATTTTCTTCCTGTATTTATCATACCTGAAATTCTCTGAAATTGCGTGTTCCCATTTTTACTGTCTGCTACTTCCTCTAGAATGGAGAATAGGAACCTTCCTGGCTCATTCGCTGTTATATCCCCAGCACATATAGTAGATGCTCAGTAAATACTCTCACTATTGCACTAAATGGCCACCAGTAACGGGTTGGTTGAAACATGGCTCTTGATCTTTGCAGAGGCCTAAGGGTATCCCAGACATGCCCACTATTTCTTCTTGAATTAATCACTTGGCAGATAAGAATGCTAGTGTCCTCCAACATCCTCCTGCTCCTTCTTCCAGGAAATTTTTAGCAGGGCATCTGCCCATCAACCTAAAGACTGTATTTTCTGGCCTCATTTGCATGTAGAGTGGCCATAGAACTTTGTGGGATGGGCAGTGTGGGAAGGAAATGAGCAATTTAGAAGTCTTAGCCTCTGTGCAGGGATGCACTCTACTCCTCTTCTGATTTTCTCACTCGCTGGAATTTGAATGTGGGGATCTTGGAACAGTGGATGAGGGCAACAACATCAAAATGAAAGAACGAGAAGACAGAAGCCTCAGTGCCCATCATCTTGGAGGAGCCACACCAACCCTAGACTGTTAGGTGACAGAGAGACACCTGCCTTGTTTAAAGACACTCATGGTAGGTAGTCTCCAAATTGGGGGTTTGGTCACCAAGAATTTCTTCCTCCCAATATGCATCCCTCTCATCAAGAGGCAGAGAGTCCATTTTCCCTGCCCTTGCATCGGAGCTGACCTTGTGACTTGCTTTAACAAAGAACGTGGTGGAAGGGATGTTTAGAACTGCGCCAGTTCTGATCATAGGTCTTTTTTTTTTTTTAAAGATTTTATTTATTTATTTGACAGAGAGAGACACAGCGAGAGCGGGAACACAAGCAGGGGGAGTGGGACATGGAGAAGCGGGTCTCCTGCTGAGCAGGGAGCCCGATGTGGGACTCGATCCCAGGACCCTGGGATCAGGACCTGAGCCGAAGGCAGACGCTTAACGACTGAGCCACCCAGGCGCCCCTGATCATAGGTCTTAAGAAGCCTTGTAGCTTCTAGTTTTACTCTCTTGAAATCTAGCTGCCATGCTGTAAGGAACTCCGAGCTCCCTTCCTGGACAGTGAGGCCATACGAAGAGGCCCTGGAGGATGAGATAGCATGTGGGAAAAGGCCATGTGGAGAAAAACCGAGGCACCCCAGCCAATAGCAAGTGCCAAGGCCCCAGGCAGGTCAGAGAAGTCATCTGGATCTTTCATGCCATGCCAGCCACCAGCCAAATGCAGCCACTTGAATGACCCCAGGTAACACCATGTGGAGCAGAGGAACCATCCAGTCAGGTCAAAGAATGATGAGAAATAATAAGTGGTTGTTGTTTTAAGCCACTGTGTTTTTGGATTGTCTGTTACAAAGCAATAGACAATGATAGATTGATTTTTTTTTAATTTTTAAAAAGATTTTATTTATTTATTCGAGAGAGAGAGAAAGCACGAGAAGGGGGAGGGGGAGAGGCAGGGGGGAGAAACAGAATCCCCGCTGAGCAAGGAGCCCGACGCAGGGCTCAATCCCAGGACCCCGAGATCATGACCTGAGCTGAAATCAAGAGTCAGTCGCTTAACCGACTGAGCCACCCAGCACAGCAAAGCAATAGACAATGGAAACAGCACTGTTATTTTGGGGACTTTGTTACTACAGCCAAATCTATGTTCTACTGGACATAGTTTCAAATGCCCAGCTTGAACTAGCTGAGATTAGAGGATGAAGTTTGTGAAGATTTGGAGGTTAGTGCCCATGTGCTCTAAGGGAAAGCTGAGCGCCTGACCATCAGAGGAAAGGGGATGATGAAACTTTGGACAGATCCAGACTGACTCGGAGACTCTCCATCACTTGCTTTCTCTTCTCTCTGGACAGGCTTTGTTCAGCCCTCTCTGTTCCTTGTGGTACTGCAGAGTTTCTGCCATCAATAGCTCACTCTTGCTGAGTCCATGATTTAAAAAAGCAAAGAGGGACGCCTGAGTGGTTCAGTCTGTTAAGTGTCTGACTCGGCTCAGGTCATGATCTCGGGGTCCTGGGATGGAGCCCTGGGGCAGGCTCAGCTCCCCGCTCAGTGGGGAGTCTGCTTCCCCCTTCCCTCTGGCCCCCCACCCCCTGCTCGTGCTCTCTCTCTCAAATAAATAAATAAATACAATCTTTAAAAAAAATGAAAAGAATCCTGGGAAAGGGCTAAGATTGGCTACAAATTCCCTGCCCCTCTCCCCACAAACCATGTGGCTGGGGTGGGAGGCAAAGTCTATAAGAAAATGGCAGGATCCATAAGAACTCTGGTTTGGAGAAGGGAGGAGGAACAGTCCCTAAGCAGCGTCCCTAAGCAGGGGATGCCATTGGCGCCTCAACCATAGTCCCTCAGCATGTGCCATTTCTGGGCACGCCACCTGGCTTACAACTGCCTGCACTGTGACTGTCTTAGGGCTTTTTCTGCAAGTTGGAGCTACCTACACCCACCTCCTAACTCTGGTCATCAAACCACTTGACCCAGATGTAGCAGTCACGGTTCTTTGTTGCATACAGTAGAAGCCACTAACTAGTTTAAATAGCAAAGGGGATGTGTTCAAGGATGTTAGGGAGACCACCGAATCTCTAGGAGGGCCAGAGATCAGTCCTGGGGCTTACCAAGTCCTAATACCACCCAGGATTTTCAGCCGCTATTCACACTGCGGAATTGATTTTCCAGGTTGCCTCCTTCTTCTTCTCACTCTTTCAGATAAAATTCTGGTGTGAATACCAAAATATTGCCAGATAAAATATGATGCTACATAACCACACAGGCGAGGAATGAGTGGGAAAGGATGGGCCCTAGTTGGATGGTTGCCAGGGGTAGATAGACTGTTGAGGGCTCCTCATAGTCTTGTGTCTTTCATCCTTTCAAAATTCTCTAAATTAAAAATTTCTTGAGGGCCTTCCGGGTGGCTCAGTCGGTTAATCATCTGCCTTTGGGTCAGGTCATGATTCCAGGGTCCTGGGCTCCCTGCTTGTCAGGGTGTCTGCTTCTCTCTCTCACCCTCCCTCTGTGTTCTCTCTCAAATAAATAATAAATAACATCTTTAAAAAAGGGGCGGCTGCGCCTGGGTGGCTCATTAAGTTGAATGTCTGCCTTCAGCTCAGGGCATGATCTTGGGGTCCTGGGATCGAGCCCCATGCCCACCCGGGCTCTCTGCTCGGCGGGGTGTCTGCTTCTCCCTCTCCCTCTTCTTCTGTGCTCTCTCTCAAATAAATAAATAAAAATTGAAAAAAAAGGGCGCCTGGGTGGCTCAGTTGGTTAAGCGACTGCCTTCGGCTCAGGTCATGATCCTGGAGTCCCAGGATCGAGTCCCACATCGGGCTCCCTGCTCAGCGGGGGGTCTGCTTCTCCCTCTGACCCTCTTCCCTCTCATGCTCTCTGTCTCTCATTCTCTCTCTCTCTCAAATAAATAAATAAAATCTTTAAAAAAAATTGAAAAAAAAAAGAATTCTCTATTTTTCTTGTGGTGAAGATTACGTGGCTGTATGCACTTGTCAAAACTCATAAAACAATACACTAAAAAGGATGTATTTTACTCTATATAAATTCTACCTGAATAAAAAATTGTTTTAAAGAGATGAAAATTGTAAGCACCAAAGGAACTGGTAAAGAGGTTTCACGATGTCTATATTTCCTACCAGTTGCAATGTTGACAACTAAACAGATGTTTCCCACTTTGACTTGTGGGAAAATGCTAGCAAATGCTGACTTGCAAGGTGAGCGAAGCAGGATGCCAGAGATCAACAAACATTGTTTTCTCTCCTTCTATTAAAATAGAATTTGTAATTGGGCATCTGGCCTCCCAGCCAAGGCTATGTTTCTCAGCCTCTCTGGAGCCAGGTAAGGGCTTGTAGCTGCCTTCTGTCCAATGGAATGTGGGAAGAAACAACTTCCAAGTTGCATCCCTAAAGGCAAAGATGTGGCCTCCCTTTCTCTGTTCTTCCTCTTGGCAGGAATGTGACCCCGACACTGGGGGTGGACAGACATCCTGGACCACCACAACTGACTTTTTATTTGTGAAATGAAGGCCTTTAAAATATAATTAAAGCAATGTTCCATAGATTTATCAATTGTGGTTCATCTACATCATAAATGAATTAGAATTCTTCATGCTTATTTGAAGGGATTTTAACTGAGAAAAGTAAGGTAGAGAGAAGTGAATATAACATGATGTCAAACAGTGACCAAAAGAATCCCTTGTAAATATGTATATATATGTTTGCATACTGGGAGGTGGTGGAGAAAGCTGTGGAAGGAAACACCTCAGGCTGCCACCATTGGTAATATTGGTGACCTGGGTCAGGACAGGAAATAGGGGAGAGTAAGAGCAAAACAGGGTTGCAAGTGAAAGAAATAGATGATAAAAATAATGTGTATAACAAGATGCCTTTTATATCAAATTATACATGTAAAATTGTGTATATCTGCGTGGCAAAAACTGAATGACATTCAAGAGAATATCAACAGTGGTATCTCTGGGTGGTGAGATTTAGGTTGCTTATATTTTCTTTATTTTTAAAATTTGTGTTTTTACAGTGAGTATTTTTAACTTATATAATCATTAAAAAATAAAATATTTTAATTTCAGAAAACACAACAAATACATAAAGGCAAATTTGCAGGGGGGAAAAATACAGGACTTCTGCTGCCAGTAATGGTGGTCTAAGAAATCAGAAAGCACCCTCTCACTGAAGAACAAATGAAAATGCAGGATGAAATGCATGGGGAAAGTTACTATAAGGAGCAAAGCACTAGTAAGAGGGTAAGGAAATAGCACCCCAAATCCGAAATAAAACAAGAGGGGAACCCAGAACTCAAATGCCTTCAGAACAAATGCTTTCATGTTGTTCTAAAGGCATTTTCCAATCCAGAAGACAGTTTGGGACTAGAGAGGCAAAAGTAAAGGCCCAGGTCCACCCTGACCAGAGAGTCTGAACATCAGCTCTTCTTTTTAAGCTGGGATCTGAATGCCGTCACACTCAAGGTAGGAGTGAGCTCGAAGTCACTTAGGCTTCGTGTGAACTAACAGCTTATCCTGTACCCGCTAAGTCAGGTAAGCCTAGGTCTTGTCCTGGGTTAATGCCCCTCTGCAGTAACATACAACCATACTAGGTCTTCAGATTCTTCCAACAAGTCTAAGACAGCATGAACAAGAATGAGCAGAATCAGCAGATATGACAGTGTACACACAAATACTTCGGATTTCTGACCATATCATATACGCAAATTTTTGTCCTGCCCCTTTTTGTAAATTATTTGTATGAACCTGGAACAAGCAGCTATATTCCCTTGGACTGTTCATCTGTGACCTGACCTTACTGTTAGACCTCTGCTCTTTGCCCTGGAAAGTAACTAAGGAGACAACCCTCACACTACAGAGGGCAAAATAAATGAGACACCAAAGCTAAGATTTCATTTCTCAGTTCACCTATGCTAGGAAAGAGCTATGGGGTGAGTCTCCATTTCCCCTTTCTTCCTCCCACTGCCTGGAATGTGGATGTGGTGGGAACCATCTCGGACCACGCAGGCCGGGGCGCCCCCCAAGGGATGGCAAGGCCATGGGTTAAAGCAGTCTGGATCCCTGATACCATGAAGCCCTGGACTGTCTATACCTGGTCTACTGGTGAGAGAGAAAGTTCTACTTTGTTTAAGCCACTGTTATATGGAGTTCTGTGACGGGGCTCATATCCTACAAACCTATGTCCTATCTAAGTGCTCATTATACATGAGCAATTTCTCATGTTTCTAAAATCCCCTTAGAAATATCAGTCTTGGGGCGCCTAGGTGGCTCAGTCGGTTAAGCATTTGCCTTCGGCTCAGGTCGTGATCCCAGGGTCCTGGGATGGAGTCCCGCACCGAGCTCCCTGCTCAGCGGGGAGCCTGCTTCACCCTTTGTCTGCAGCTCCCCCTGCTTCTGCTCTGTCTCTCTCTCTCTCTCTGACAGATAAATAAAATCTTTAAAAAAAAAAAGAAAAAGAAATGTAAGTTTGAAGTTATTGAATTTTTATTCACTCATACCCATATTGATTTACCCAACACATATTTGTGCAGGTCCCTGGATGGGTGATAGATATGTAATGATGAACAAAACTGCCCTCATAGAGCTTACATCCTAAGTGGAGGGAGAAGGCAATAAACAAGAAAACTAAATAAATAAAACTTTTCTATTTTCAGAGATACCACGTTCCAAAATGTGTGGCAGAGACTGGCTAATTTGTCACTAAAATGGCTTCCCTTCGCTCCTTTGCACACAGCTGGACCACATTTCCCGTCATTCCTTGCAGTCAGGTATGTGAGCCAATAGCACGAGAGCAAATGTGTTGTGTTGGACCTCCAGGTATGACCCTAAAAACCTCCCACTGGTGGCCCTCACCTCTTTCAACATCCACTGATAGAGAGGACTGGGGACAGGGAGGGGCAAGCCAACTAAAGTCACCCAGAGCCACTAGATAGAAGGAGGCTGAGTCCCTGGGTGACTCAGGGGCAGATCCACCCTACTGATTGCATTACACTATGGTGTGAAGGAAATATAGATTGAATTAAGCCACCGAAATTTGGGGGTTCTTTGGTTAACAGTAGCTAGTAATTTACCTTACCTAATATACTCCATGAAGCAAAGATTCTGGAAGACTACAAAAATTACTCTAATTTTTCACCTTTCTGTCTCCCTGCCCTTTGCCATCTGACTTCCCAGCAACTTCCTTCAAAGGGTGGAGTCTATTCCTCTCCCCCACCCCCCGGCCTTGAATCTGAGCAGGTGTTGGGAACAGATGCGGTCAACAGAATGTGGAAGAAGGGAATGGCGTGACGGTTGCCAACAATAGCTAACTCCCTGACCAAATAAATTCAGAAAAAAAAAAAAATGTCCTGGATCTTTTGGGACACATGCGCTCGGAGAAGCCAGCCGCCATGTAAGATCACCATGCTGGAGTGGCCAGGTGTATTTGCTCTGGTCAACAGCCCACTGACCTTTCATCTGACAGTCAGCAACATTGCCAGCTACGTGAGTGAGCCACCTTGGCCACCCAGGCCAGTCGAGTTTTTAAATGACTCCAGCCTCACCCAGCATCTGACTTCAACCGAAGGAAGCCCAGCCCAGCCCCACTGAGCCCTTCTTTAATAACTGATCCGTACGGTCAGAGGAAAAAGAAAACGGTTGGTTAAACTGCTTAATTTTCGGATAATTTGTTATGCAGCAAAAGATAACTGAAACACTGGGGTTGCAAATTCTACCCTGACCCTCATCCTACAGCAGCCAGACATATAAGCCAGTGAGCAGGGCCTGGTGTGGGACAACAGGGCATGGTGCGGACCCTGATTTACCAGGGAACCCATGCTGTGCTGCTCTAGGCTGTATTTGCCCCCAGATCTGTCCCCCATCCTCCCCTTTCTGCCTGCATCCCAGCCACAGTTCCCCGTCTCCCCGTTTATCTGGATTTATCCGGGGTTCTGCCAGTGGGAAGCCGTGGCAGGAGCCCGGAGAGTGGGAGCAAGAGGCCATAAGTCATCCCTCTCCCCGTTGTTGTGCCTCCTCGAAGCTCCAGCCAGCTTGACAATCCCATTGGGTCTCCAGCTTCTTTTAGGTGACTTTGTCTCAGGGATCTGCTGATACCACCTCCTCCCTTTGTTGCTCCAGCCTGGGGTGACAGTGCTGCTAATTTCTGATTGCTTCACTGGCTCCTGCTTGGCCCCCCAGCTCCTCCACCTGGTGCATAACCACCTCCTTGTGTTAATGTCCCTCTGTTCTAATATCTGTATCTGCACCAGGCCCTTACAGGTATAGCAGCTCCAGCCCACTGTGCCCAGCAGAAAAGTGGGCTCCATGTTGTCAGATACCCCAATATGGCAGAAGCCAGAAATCAAGAGTGTCATGGGGGTGTTCCGATTTTTCAAATGCTCTGGATGCCAATGGTCCTCTTACTTCAGAGTAGGTAGAAGCCGCAGGAGAGACTGAGGAGGAGGACTTACTAGGTCAGTGAACAGACCTTTATTGAGCACCTACTGTGTGCAGGTACTGTGTGAGGAGCTGGGGACAAAGTGGTAAGCAAGAGAGGTGAGTCCCTGCCCTGCAAGCTTACCTTATAGTGGGGGAGACAGACAAACGAATGAAGGAGAGGAAGAACAGTGTGTGGAACATGCCATGCAGAAGGAAAGGTGGGTGATATTGTGTGAATGTGGGTGTGGGGGAGTCAGGCTTTAGTTGGGGTGACATAATGGCAGCATCGAGTTGGGGCACCTGAGCTGAGAGACCTCAAGCACAAGAGAGCCAGGCCTACAAAGATCTGGGAGAACCCTGTTCCCAGAAGAGGGAGCGGCTGTCACAAAGTCCTGGAGCCAGGAGGAAAGAGCTGGAAGTGTGTGAGAAACAGCGAGAAGGGATGGCTGGGCCAGAAGGAGTGAAAGGGAAGTTGAAGGACTATGTGGGGTTGGAGAGACTGCCGTGGCCACAGGAAGGAGCTTGGATTTTACCGTTTAAGCGCAATGAGAAGCCGTTGGAAGGTTTTTTGTTTTTGTTTTTTAAAGATTTTATTTGACAGAGAGAGACACAGCGGGAGAGGGAACACAAGCTCGGAGAGTGAGAGAGGGAGAAGCAGGCCTCCCACTGAGCAGGGAGCCCGATGCGGGGCTCGAACCCAGGACCCTGGGATCATGACCTGAGCCGAAGGCAGACACTCAACAACTGAGCCACCCAGGCGCCCCCCCGCCGTTGGAAGGTTTTAAGAAGGGAAGTAATATGATCTGGTTTATGTTTTTGAAAGACACCTCCCCCCAAAAGTATAGTATAAGGACGCCAAGTAGGACACAAGATTAGAGGCTGGGAAACCAGTCTGTAAGCAATCGCGGTAGCCCAGGTGGTGCTGAATGGGGTTCGGGCCAGGGTGTTAACAGTAGAGCAGTGAGAAGTGGGTGGGTTTGGTGGAGCTGTGTCACAGAAACCAGAAGGGGAGTTTTCAGACAGGACTGGTCTGGAGGACTTGTTAAAAGGCAGACTGCTGGGTCCTGTCCCCAGAGATTACAGTTCAGTGGGTCTAGGGCAACAGAGAATTTGCATTTCTAACAAGTTGTCATATGATACTACTCTTGTTGCTGCAGACCCAGAGATCACACTTTGAAAACCACTAAGTCTAAAACAATGCTTTCTAATAGAAATATAAGGCAAGCCACGTGTGTTATTTGAAAATTTCTAGGGGCACATGGCTGGCTCAGTTGGAAGAGCACACAACTCTTGATCGTGGGGTCATGAGTTCAAGCCCCATGTTGGGTGTAGAGATTGCTTAAATACATTTTAAAATAAAATAAAATTTTCTAGTGGCCATGGCTAAAAAGACAAAAAGGTGAAAGTATTTTAATAAAATATTTCAGTCATATATGTTATTATTAATATATCCCAAATACTATCATTTCAACGAGTTACCCATGTTTTTAAAATTTTTTAAAGATTTATTTATTTGAGAGAGAGAAAGAATGAACAGGAGGAGCAGAGGGAGAAGAAGAGAGAATCTGAAGGAGACTCCGTGCTCAGCATGGAGCTCCACAGGGCTCCATCTCACCACCCAGAGATCACGACCTGAGCCAAAACCAAAAGTCAGTCGCTTAACTGACTGTGCCACCCAGGCGCCCCTACATGTTACTAATGTTTTTACAATTCTTGAGATATTTTACATTCTTTTTCTTTCTCTGTTATTGTAGGACCAGTGTTGAGGATAGAGAATTGCCTCTTGAGTTTAGGTATAGGGAAGAGCTTTAGCAACACAAAAGTATCAGGGTTTTTTGTGAAACAGAGGGAGAGAGGTGGAGGGGAGGGCATGTAGACACTTCTCTCCTGAAGTTTGGCTATGTTACTATAATGGATGGATCAGGGTGACAACACTGAAACCCAACATTGGATATTAACAACACAAACACAAAAGAAACATCCAGACATTATTAGGTGCCTCCTGATTGAAGAACTCACCATCACCCATGAAGTATACTTACCCCTAAATTAAACCTGAAATTGACCCAGACTCTAGACCTACCATTTTGCAGGACATACAGGACACAGAAGAACATAATAAATGACACCAAGAAATGGAACTAGCCAAGTCAGACTATGAGATGAATGAGAGGGAGGGTGAACTGCGCTGGAATAAAAGACTTAAACAGATGCCAACAAAACACAACACATAGATCCTGTTTGGAGTCTGATATGAACCAGTCAACAGTTAAGACATTTATAAGACAATCAGGGAAATTTGGAGACAAGTTGGGTATTAAATAAAATTAAGAAATTATTTGTTGTTAAGTGTGATAAAGGTTTGTGGGTTTTTTTTTTTTTTAAGAAACTTGTATTTTAGGGGCGACTGGGTGGCTTAGTCGGTTAAGCGGCTGCCTTCAGCTCGGGTCATAATCCTGGGGTCCTGGCATCGAGCCCCATGTCTGGCTCCCTGCTCGGCGAGAGCCTGCTTCTCCCTCTCCCTCTGCCTACTTGTGCTCTCTCTCTGTCAAATAAATAAAATCTTTAAAAAAAAAGAAACTTGTATTTTAGAGATACATATAAAAGTATTTGTGGATGAAATCATATGATGTCTGGGATTTGCTTTAAACTAATTCTGCAGGGAGGGAGGCAGAAAAAACATAACAAGATTGGCCATATGTTGATAATTGTTGAGGAAAGGTGATGGGTACCTGGGGGATCATTACACTATTCTGTTTTTATGCATGGTTGAACATTACCATAATGTGAAGTTTTTTGGGTTTTTTTGTTTTTAAAGGGGATAGAGGGGTAGCTGTGAAGAAAAAGAGAGAAAAGAAGGGGAAGGGATTTTTCTTCTTTTAAGACTAAAGCGCCATGCTCCCTGCTCAGCGGGGAGTCGGCTTCTTCCTCTGACCCTCTCTCCTCTCATGCTCTCTCTCTCTCACTCTCTCTCTCAAATAAAGAAATAAAATTTTTTTAAAAAAGAAAAAGACTAAAGTGCCATGAACAGGCTCGAGAGCTGACAAGGAATAGTGGAGATTCAGGAGAGCCGCAGGCGGCTGAGCTGGCTCCGGGGCATACACGGTGTGTGTGCGCGGGGGTGTCTCGCTGGTTGTCAGGGGACTGCGCAGCCCCACCCCCCCCCCCCCCCCCCCGGGCCCCCCCCCCCCGCAGCCCCCAAGCGGCTGCGACTCCTGGGACAGAACAGACGCCCCTACCCACCCGCTAAGGTCCATCTGGCTTGACCAACCGCCCGCGCCTGCGCAGCATCCCCCCCACGGCCGCGGGGCTCAGTTCTGACACCCCACAATCCCCCGCGCCTCTCTGGAAGCGCACTCTCTGAGCGGGCGAGGCCTCAGCCACCATATTTGAGCAAGGTGAGGCAGGGATGTCGCGTAGCCTTCTGGGAAATGCAGTTTGCTTGCTAGGCTAAACCCACCGCTTAACTCACGCACGAGACTACGTGCCCCACAATGCACCGCGCGCGCAGCGGCTGAGCGGTGTGTTGCTGCCCCCCCATGGCAGATGAGAGGTTATGTTTAAACCTGGGACTAGGGCTGAGAGGGTCACGAGCCGGGACCGGACTGGGGGACGCTGAGGGTTGCCCTGGGAACCTCTGGGAGGCCTCTCCAGAGGGGAGGGCCCCGGACCTGGACCAAGGAAGAGTGGTGGTGGTGAAGAAGTTGGAGGTAGGGCCCACTATGAAGATTAAATGAAATTATTATTGTTATCATTACAGCTAGTACTTACAGAGTAAGTACTTATGTGTGAGGCACTGCTCCCAGCTTTTTACATGAACCATCTCATTTAATCCTCTGAACAACCAGTTGAGGTACTATCAGCCCCTGCTTTACAAGAATGAAGTTGAGGCCCAGAGAAGGGAATAATTTGCCCAAGTCAATTCAGCTGGTCAGTGGCAGAGCTGGGATATGAACCTAGGCTGTCAGGATTCCCAGTCAGTGCTTTTCTGCACTAAGACTGTAACACCCTCTGATCACTCTGGTAAATTAGCCCAAGATTGTAATTAGCACATGAATCAACTCAAAATGGCCATTAGTATGTGGATCTCTGAGCTGGTGATTATGTTTCTGCCCAAGTTTGTGATTTAGCCCTGCTCCAGGACAGAGTTTACAATCAGCATAGATTTATAATTAGCACATGAATCAGAACGGGTTTATGTTCCCAGAGATCAGATTTCTGATTAGCACTTGAATCAACAGTCGTTTGTGTTAGAAGCTGGAATCACTAGTTTCTGATTAGCACACAGATCTGTGCACACAGGGATTATGTTTACACCTAGAAAGCCCTACCCGCTTCTGGGCCAGGTGACCTCCTCCTTAAAAGTTGCCCTCATCCCTTCACTGAACCTCCCCACCCCCAACCCCACTGTCATGCACCGGCAGGTAGCCTTGCTGATTTCCTTGTCCCTCCTCTCTCCCCCATCTTGTTCATAACAGAATATCACAGCGACAACCACAGTTCAGAAATTACCTATTCTCTTTCTGCCTATTGAGGAGACAAAATTCCAAAGCCTGGACTGTACCTGACTGACAGGTGTGTTCCCAGCATCAGGCCTAGCACATAGTGAGGGCTCAATAAATGCTTGGGAAAAGAATGTTGGATGCTCACCATCATCTTTATGCATCGACCTAAAGATCGAGCAAATCAAGCCATATTCACTTTGCCCTCAAAAGAGTAAAATTTGTGGTCACCCAGCCCAAAGGCCGGGGCCCAGTGTAGGTGGTTGGGTGGGTGTTCAGGGTGGGGCCGAGACGTCTCCCTGGAGCAGGATTTGGTATAGTGGATGGAAGGAGATCCCACCTCCTCTTCCTGCTGCCTCCCCCAAGGCAGCAGATCTGGTGGTGGTTGATGTTGGGTCCATTATAATCCATATACTCTGCATAATTGTGACTGGGAGGAAGCTGCCCAGCCTGGGAATAAGTTCTCAACCCTCTTTGCATCCGGGGTGGCCACGTGACTAGTTCTTTCCAATAAAATATGGGCAGAAGGGAGATTTATCAAAGGTCACTTCTGGGCCAAGTTTTTTAAGAAGCCAGTGAAATTTCTCCACCCTGTCTCCTCCCATTTGCCAGGTGGAAGCAGATAATTCTGAGCCCCAGGGAATAATGGAGGCATAAGATTAACAAGTATGCTGTGTGAGTCACCAGATGGAGGACAGCTGCCAACCAAGCAGGACACCTGTGGCAAGAAATTAACTATTGTATGAAGTCACTGAAATCAAGAGAGTTCTTTGTTACAGTAGCTGACATTATATGCACTGATACTCCAACCCTTCCTCTCTGGTCCCCTGACAGCAGTAAACCTTGGGCACCCCCCTATCATTCAGTGAAATGAGCCTCTAATCCCCAGTTGTGATGTTCACGCTTTCACATAGCAGTTTCATACAGTGGCCCAAAGGCTCTATGTTTACTAATTAAAAGTTATCAGTATATTACCCTCCATTCTTTGCACAAATGTAAACTTTCCCCTGTGTTCTTATGGAAGTTCTCTTCCAGGTTGACAGTTGGGAGTTATTAAAGCAGACCCTGAACATTGCGTTGGGTCTTCTACCATAGTTAAGCAGAGCCTCATGCACAGGATCTTGTGGTTGCCCTGTAGAAGTCAGTGCTTGCCAGAGATCCATCAGTCTGACTTAGGGTGGTTAGTGTATATGTCTGGGAGGGTGGGAGGATGTACTCATCTTCCTGCCCATCTCTTTTGACCCATCCATATGGGAATGCACCTTCAGACCTAACCTTTAAAGTGAGCTCCTTGGGGCGCCTGCGTGGCTCAGTTGGTTAAGCATCTGCCTTTGGCTCAGGTCATGATCCCAGGGTCCTGGGATCGAGCCCCGCATCGGGCTCCCTGCTCGGCGGGGAGCCTGCTTCTCCCTCTCCCGCTCCCCCTGCTTGTGCTCTCTTTCTCTCTCTCTCTGTCAAATAAATAAATAAAATCTTAAAAAAATAAAACAAAAAAATAAAGTGACTCCTTAGTCCCCAGTACCAATTCATGTGCTAATTACAAAGCTGAGCTAATTCCAGTGAACCCTGCTGGCTGGACTTGGGTTGGTGGGTACTAGTTGAGGATAAAGGGACACCACCTCCATCCATCATTGCTCAAACGTCCCCCAACTTGAAAGGGGCCTAAGTTTATAAAGTCTTTTTTTGACAGACTGACTTCGTTGATTTGAATGTCCATGTGCACATGTCCGTGTGCACGTGTGTGCATACCATACCTTGTAGGTGTTTGATCTGGCTTTCTGAATATGTTTCTTGTGTATATGTGTGGGAATGTGGCTCACGCATGCAAGAGGGAATCTGGGCAGAGTGTGTTTCTACACATCGGATCTCTCACATGTCTGAGTGTGAGTCTGTGTGTGTGTATGTCAGAGGTGTGTGACGAGGTGTGCACTTGTGTATGTCCCCTGTATTTGAACATGAAGCCAGGTGTATACGTGTTCCCTGCACCTGCTGTGTCTGTGTTCTGGTGAGCTTCTGAGTCCGTGATGTGCATGTATGGATATGTGTATGTGTGTACTCAGGCAGATTCTGTGTGTGTATACGAGCAATCCCCGTCCCCCCAAGGCCCCCTCAGCTCTCAGGCAGTTTAACCTCATTCTTCCTGCTGTGGCTCTTTCCGCTGCTTTTGTCCCCTTCTCCAGATGTTGTAATTAAGTAAATGCGGCAATTAAGCAGAACCCCCCAAACCACCATCCCACCAGGATCCCCTTGCAGGAGCTAATGAGAGATCACAGCACATGCAGAGTCAGGCACCACAGGGACCCCCCAGACTGCACATGCTATAGCATGAGGGCACACAAACAACACAGAGTCCCTTTGCCCACCTGCTTTGTTCATACTCATCCTTCAGGTCTCAGCATAAAGGTCCCCTCCTCCAGGAAGCCTCTGTCACTGGGGGTGGAGGGGGGGGCAGGGGCACCTAAAGGGTTGGACTCTGCCTCTGGGACCCCACACCCCTCTGCTTCCTCCATCAGAGCCCTGACCACTCTGGCCTGTGCTTTGCCATCAAAGCCCTTAATTATTTTGCCCAGTGCATCCTCTGTCACTGGGGGACGCACTGGGGACCCCCAGCCCTGGCCACTGTGGCCGGGCCTCTTCATGACAGTCCCAGTCTCTGCAGCCCAAGCTTCTCCCAGCCCAGCCCTGATCACTCTGGGCTGTCTAGAGAGGTGTCTTTTTCACTTTTGAAATTTGAGCTCAGTGAAAGCAGGACCTGACACTGCCTTGGTGACACTTCTGCTGCAGTCATTTAGCACACAACCATGGCCAGACAGCTCCAGTAAATGTCAAACTAGCATCTTTGCCTCTGCCCCTCTCTGTTTCCGAGCCCCGCTTTATGTCCCTAAATATGTCTGTTTCTCTGGCACACGCTTAGAAAGCGAAACCCCTCAATCCACCAGCTTTCAGCACAGCTGTAGCGGACAGTTCCCTGTAAGTCAAGTGCTGTAGTGGACAGCATGGAAGTCACAGATGTCCCTGGTTTAGCCCAGTGGTTCTCGAAGTGTGGTCCCTGGACCCGCAGCATTAGCATCCCTTGTGAACTCGTTAGAAATGCAAATGTTTGGGCCTCACCTAGAAGTACTGGATCAGAAACTCTAGGACTGGGGCCTAGAGATCTATTGTTAAGGTTATCCCAACATAACTAAAGTGTGAGGACAACTGGTTTACTTCACGCGAGGCATCCCTCTCTGCTTTTCTGCCTCAGATCTCAGATGGCTCTCAGTACCACCCTCTCCCCCTACCAAAGAGATGACCATCACCCAAAGGGGTTAAGGACTAGTGTATAAATGCAGGGGCAGGGGGAAGAAATTTTGCAGGGGGGGAAGAAAGGGGAGGAACCATAATTCTGATGTGTTCTACAAGTTCCTTAATGTTCCCCAGCTGAACTGAGCCCCAGTTGCCAAGAGGGGTAATCTGCTCTTCACCTGCACCCTCTATTAACTTTCTTCCTCCCTGCCTCTTTCTCCCCCAATTGCTTGCCCATTTCCTGGGGTCACCCCCAAATCAGCAAGTTCCACTGAATTCTCATCCCACTCTGCTCTTGGACTGTCTCCACGTATTTCCGTCTATCTGCCCACTTCCACCACTTCTGTAGTGTCTCTGAGACTTCTGCATCCTTTTTCTGAGTGTCTGAGTAACCGGTATCCACTATGCTGGGCCAGGAGCACTGATGAACTTTGCTAATGATCTGGAAAAGCAGGCCTTAGAGCTGAGTTAATTTTAGCTGCAATTTTTCAATACACATAGTGGAAGGAGCCAAAAGTCTCTTCAGAAACCTTCAGCAGAGATAGGGATGCAGGGTGATGTGCATCCATGTTCCTACTCCCAGGTGGCTTTACTCCTCTACTCAGAAGGGAGGGTGGCATCCCTGGGGGGTGGTATGTGACCGTTCAGGTTCCCCCAGGGTTAGGACTATGACCAAAGGCCAAGACTGTGTTCCCTTCAGACTAGGGGTCCCAAAGATCAGGTCCCCCATATTGCTATAACCAAGTGCCCAGGACAGGCTTGTAGAACCACCACCCACATCCCTCTTCCTGTGATACCATGTGCCAGGAGACATGTGGAACGCCCCAACCTCCCCTCCATTACCCTCTCACAATGGTCAGGACAGGCAGCCCCCACTCCTGGTGAGTCATGTGTTAGTACAATTCTAGCAGAGTCCTCTGTGGGGCAATGGACCCGAGTTAGGGAGAGGGAAAGGCAGTGGACATACTTCTCTGGGTCAACCTGTCCAGCCCCCTGTCTCTGTCCCATTTCCTGTCATGTCCAGTCCTCTGCCTCTGTCCCATTTCCTATCTTTTCCATCCTTTATGGGTTATCTGTCCAGTGTTTCTCGAGGTCTAGCTGTAATTCCAGAGGGCACAGGGTCTGGGAGCCAAGTTTCCCCCTTGCAGCCAGGGCAAGGAGACTTGGGAAGGAGCAGAGTCTCCTTTCTGGCCTGAAGGATCAGGCCTGTTGCTGGGCAGGGTCCATGTAATGAAACCCCACCTGGGGAAGGACATCCCAGGGAGATGGTGCTGAGACAAAGGTGAGGAGACAGGCTTGGGGGCCCGAGACTCTGGGATGGAAGGCCATATTCAAAGCTGTGAGTGGGAACTGGAAACACACACAAATACACATACCCATCCTCACAGCTGAGTTGCCCCGGTGCAGTCTCTGCCACCCCCACCCCCGGCCCACCCGTGTCTCTGTCTCTTTGACTTTCTCATGTCTCTGTCGTTGTCTATCTCTGTCATGTCCTTGTCTGTTTCTCTCTGGGTCTCCCACTGTCTCTGTGTATTTTCCTCTCTCCTTGAATATGTGTCTTTCTATCTCTGTCTCTCTATCGGCCTCTCTCATTTTACTTCTGTCTCTCGATCTAAACCTGCCCATCTTTTTGTCTCTGTCTCTCCCAATCTGTGTATCTCTTTGTCTCAGTCTCTGTGTCTCTCTCTATGTCTCTCTGTATCCAAGGATTTTTTCTCGCTCCCAAGCAACGCCAGGGCGACTCCAAAGGAGATGGGGCTGGATGCGCGCCTTTGAGAGAGGGGGGCTGCCTACACCTTTAAGCGCGGGCACGCGCGGGACCTGCGCCTTTAAGCGCGGGCGCGCGCGCGGCCCTGGGTTCCCGGCGAGGAGGCCGCGGGAGCGCCCGGACCCAGCCCGCCTGCCCGGCCCCCGCCCGGCCCCCGCCCCGGCTCCGGCGGGGGAGGGGTCTCTGAGCGCGGCCCCTCCCCCCTGCGCCCCGACCTGCGCTGCGGTGTCTCCACCCCGAGTGTCCCAGTCTGTCCGTCTGTCCTCGCCCAGGCCTCGCCCCACCCCGGCCCCCGGGGCTGCCTTGCTGCCCCCCTCCCCCGGCCGCATCCCCCCCCCATCCCTCCGGGCCAAGTCCCCGCCGCAGCCCGGGAAGCAAGCCGGGACCACGCCGCCCTAAACCCAGGGCCCGCACCCCGACATCGGTGGCCTGCACCCCGAGATTGGATCCAGAGATCTGGAAACCTGAGCCTGAGACCCTGATCTGGGGCTGGGACCCCAAGACCTGGAGCCCGAACACCTAGTATCTGGGACTGGAATCTCAACATCAGTCTCTGGAACCCCAAGACTTGGAAATATGGACCCCCAGTTTTGGAGCCTGAACCTCAGGATTTTGCTTCTAAAGCCCCAAATCTGGAACTGAACCCTGAACGCTGTGCCTGGGACCTTGAAATCTGGGACCAGATTCCCATATCTATACTCTGGAACCCACTATTAGGGACCCGAACCCTGAGATTTAGGCCTCAAATTCCAAGATCTGAACCCCGGCATTCCAAGGGGCCTAAACCTGAGTTTGAGCCTGAAGTCCTGCTGCAAACCCGAATGCTGAAATTGAGGGTTAGAGACCTCCAAATCTTGATTCGGCACCCCAGTACCTGAGCCCAGCACCCCAGTATCGGATCCCAGGACTGGGCTTGAGACTCAGACCCTAAACTCTCCATTTGGCTGTTTAGCATCCCGAGTCGAGAGCTAAGAGATACTGGCTCTGACCAGCCCAAACTGGAGCCTGGGTCTCTAAAACTGACCCCTAGAGGCCCTATATTTAGAGATCTAGGACCCTAAGTATCAAGGTCTAGAGACTCCATGGCCACAGATCTGGGCTGAGATACAGCACAGTCCCTCTACAGAGACCTTGGGGACAGAGAAGGCATGAACAGGCCCCCGCTCCAGAGCCCTGACCCCTGACCCCTTGGAGCCTGAGGACTCTGCTCCCTAGGGCGGCTTCCAGCTCAGGTAAGGCTCTTGGGGGACCCCCATGGTGGGGAGGGACCTGGGAGGAACTTTGTGCCTGGGGGTGGAGGTAAGTGAGGACTAGGTCCCCCTGGGCAGCCTTGGGGTTTTCCCAGGAAACAAATATGCGCCCCCCTCCTCCAAGGGTTTGCCTCTAGCTCCTCCTGTGCCTCAGATACTCTCTGGGTATTTATTTGACCAGCACTGCCCCTCTCTGACCTCCTCTTCCCCAGTTTATGGCACCTCCAGGTCTCTGATCTCGCACTCTGTTCTCCAGTTTCTTCCCACCATCTGTCTCATCTGACCGTCTCCAGACGCCTCTCCTGGCCACCGGCCCCCTCACTGACCATCTCTGCTCACCACTCCTCGCTCTAATCCTCTTTGACACTTCCATCCACCGCTGCTCTCTCAGGCCACCTCTGTCTGCTGCTTCACTCAGTGACCACCTTTGGCATCTCTGTCCACCGTACCTCTCTCGAATCATCTTTCACCAGCTCTCTCGCTCTTGTCCATCCCTGACTCTGAGCCTTGGCTGTCTCTGACCATCTTTTGCCATTGTTCTCGCCCTCCTCCCGCCGCCTGTCCCAACTGCCAGTCTGTGACCCTTACTGGCCAACTCTCTTCTCTCGGTCTCTCTTGAGCACTGGAGTTCTCTCATCATCTCTAGTATATCTGGCTGCCTTTCCTCTCTCTCATGACCTCTCCCCACACCCACCGTGCTACCCTGCTGTCCTCCTCTCCAGCTGTCTCCTCTATCTGACTACCTCTCTGGCTCTTGACCATTTCAGACCGTCTTTGACCATGTCTCCTAGATCTGAGCACCCCTGACCACGTCCCCTCCTTTGTCCACCTCTCATCTTCTTGGCCATCTCTAACCACCTCCCTTCTCTGGTCATGTTTGACTACTTCTAATCATTCCCACCACCTTGACTGCCTCTCCTCTCTGGCCGTCTTTGACCATGTCTTTGACCATGTCTTTGACCATGTTTCAAGCCCTCTGGCTTCCCTTTTACCCACTCTGATCAACTCTCCCGTTCTCTCTCCGTCTCTGACCATCTCTAATTACCTCCCTCTCCTCTGACTGTCTTTGTTCATGTCTGCTCCCTCTGACACATCCCTCTGAGTCTTTGACCAGCTCCTCTGGCTTTTGATCCTTCTGACCACTTCCACTCCTCTGGCTGACCATCTTTGACCCAATATTTTGCTCCCAGCCCACTGAGACCTTCTCTCCCGGTCCTGAACCACCCTGATGCCCTCTGGCACACACCCCCACTTTCTGGCCTCAGCCTGCCCTAATGCCTCCCTTCTTCCCTGTAGGCCACCCCTGCCCGCAATGGCCGTCTTCCCTCTGCTCCTCTGCCTGCTGCCACTGGCCCCTGCCTCGTCTCCAGCGCAGCCAGCCACTCCCAGCCCGTGTCCCCGCCGCTGCCGCTGCCAGACACAGTCCCTGCCCCTCAGCGTGCTGTGCCCGGGGGCAGGCCTCCTGTTCGTGCCCCCCTCGCTGGACCGCCGGGCAGCCGAGCTGCGCCTGGCGGACAACTTCATCGCGGCCGTGCGCCGCCGCGACCTGGCCAACATGACCGGCCTGCTGCATCTGAGCCTGTCGCGTAACACCATCCGCCATGTGGCAGCCGGCGCCTTTGCTGACCTGCGCGCCCTGCGGGCCCTGCACCTGGATGGAAACCGGCTGACCTCGCTGGGCGAGGGTCAGCTGCGTGGCCTGGTCAACTTGCGCCACCTCATCCTGAGCAACAACCAGCTGGCGGCCCTGGCGGCCGGCGCCCTGGACGACTGCGCCGAGACTCTCGAGGATCTCGACCTGTCCTACAACAACCTGGAGCAGCTGCCCTGGGAGGCCTTGGGCCGCCTGGGCAACGTCAATACGTTGGGCCTCGACCACAACCTGCTGGCCTCTGTGCCCGCTGGTGCCTTTTCCCGCCTGCACAAGTTGGCACGGCTGGACATGACCTCCAATCGCCTGACCACCATCCCGCCTGACCCACTCTTCTCCCGCCTGCCGCTGCTGGCCAGGCCCCGCGGCTCCCCTGCCTCCGCCCTGGTGCTGGCCTTCGGCGGCAACCCCCTGCACTGCAACTGCGAGCTGGTGTGGCTGCGGCGGCTGGCCCGGGAGGACGACCTGGAGGCCTGTGCCTCCCCACCCGCTCTGGGTGGCCGCTACTTCTGGGCCGTGGGCGAGGAGGAATTTGTGTGCGAGCCCCCCGTGGTGACTCACCGCTCGCCGCCCCTGGCAGTGCCTGCGGGCCGGCCGGCTGCCCTGCGCTGCCGGGCAGTGGGGGACCCCGAGCCTCGCGTGCGTTGGGTGTCACCCCAGGGCCGGCTGGTGGGCAATTCGAGCCGCGCTCGCGCCTTCCCTAACGGGACGTTGGAGCTGCTGGTCACCGAGCCGGGCGATGGTGGCATTTTCACTTGCATTGCGGCCAATGCGGCTGGTGAAGCCACCGCGGCTGTTGAGCTGACCGTGGGTCCCCCCCCACCTCCCCAGCTAGCCAACAGCACCAGCTGTGACCCCCCGCGGGACGGGGATCCTGATGCCCTCACCCCGCCCTCTGCCGCCTCCGCCTCAGCCTCCGCAAAGGCAGCTGACACTGGGCCCCCTACCGACCGTGGTGTCCAGGTGACTGAGCATGGGGCCACAGCTGCTCTTGTCCAGTGGCCGGATCAGCGGCCTATCCCAGGCATCCGCATGTACCAGATCCAGTACAACAGCTCAGCCGACGACATCCTCGTCTACAGGTGCAGGGCCCAGGCAGTGGGCAGAGTGGGTGGCAGACTGAGGTGGAGGGAGGGCTGGAGCTACATCTGTTGACACCCCAGGCTGCAGCGCAGCTGAGAAATGAGGCTGAAATGGTTACAAAGGAAATCAGACAGCAAAGGTAAAAGAAATCAGGCAGAGAAGGTAAAAGAAATCTGGCAGTAGTGATAAAAAGAAATAAGGCAGCAAAAGTCAATACAGAAATCAGGCAGCAAGAATAAAAAGTAATCAGGCCAGAAGAATAAAGTTAATCGGCAGGGCGGGGGGTGGGGGGAGCAAGGTTGGAAGGGTACAAACAAACTGAATATAAAGGTAAAGAGGAACCAGGTGTTTCCAGAGGACAGGACTAGATATAAGCCAAGTTGCAAGAAGAAAAGGAGATCAAACAGGAAGGTACAGAGTTCGTGGGGAAACTGAAATGAGGGAGGAGGCAAAACAGAGATCAGGCTTTGGGTCTGTGCAGTGTGAACTGCTCCAGGTGTTTAGAGTTCTAATACGGTGACATCTCAATTTGTGGTTTTCTAAATCAAATTCAACCTAGTTCACCTGCTAGGTGAACGGGAACATTCGCTTTGCCCACTGTTGGGGATCCCCTTCTCTATTTAATTGTTGCAAGCGATAGAAGAAAATCTGGGGCTTCTACACTCCAAGAGGTGGATCAGGACATCTTCTGCTCCCGAGCTGGAGAGCATTTGGAACGTCTGCTGTGGCCGGCCACATGTGGTCAGGAGTGGTAGCTCTGACCCAGAGGCTGCTGACACTTCTCACCCAAGTCTAACCTTGCATGGGTGGCTGTGGATGGTTCCCTCTTCTCACTGCCAGGCTGGGCCAAAGGTGCAGTCCCCGAGGCCCGGCTGCAGAGTCAGGCCTCCCAACGCCTGGAGTGTGTACCTTAACCTTATAAACCCAGTACCTGGGTCCCTTTTCCTTCCCCAGGGGCCCACATCTCAAGAGGTCGTCAATTGATTTCCTTTTCAGCCCTGGAAATCTAGCGAGCTTATTCTGTTCCCTTTCTCAGATGGCCGTAGTCCCTGGAGGGGCAGTTGGCTCCACGGAGGGCCCACACCCAGAAATCCCACAAATCCTGCCCACCTTGCCTGGCAAGGGATGAGACAAATGCTCTCCTAGATAGTCACCCTCTCAGAGACAATCACGGGGTTCCCTGTAACTCCCACATTAAAGCAGTTTAGGAATAAGACAGATTATAAAATAAGTTAAATCTCCAACAGGGTGCTCTGCTGCAAAAGGAAATAGAGTAGAACTGGGTGCTAAGGATAAAAGGAAATGGGAAAGGTAAGGAAAAAAAAAAAAAACAGGCAACAGAGATAAAAAGGGAATCGAGAGCCAGAGCTGGAAGAAATAAGGCAACAGGGAGAAAAAAATCAGCTGTGATGGCTGAGGCGCATCAGTTTCCCAAGAACAGAGACCGGCTCACTGGAATGCGCGCTGTAGATACAATAATGATACTAAGGCAATGGGGCTAGGGGGACGTTCATTGGCAGGTTAGAAGGAAATCAGGCAGCAGTATGGGGGAATCAGGCGGGTAGATGAGAGAATTCTAGCTGTACGCTGGAGGAGCGTGGGGCGGCTGGAAAAGGGAAATCAGGCCCCAACTGGGGGAGAGGCAGGGAAGGGAACCTGGGGAGTTGGGCGAGGGTCTGGAGGGAGACCCCCAGCTGCGGCTGGAGGGAAGCTTGCACTGCAGGGTAGCTGGGCCCTGAGGCCATGGTGAGACCGCAGAGCCAAAACGCAGGAGCAGTGAGGGAATCTGGGCACTGGGGCTAGAGGGAGATTAAACTGGGGGATTGGAGCGGCAGGCGCCAGCAACCTAAGATGATCCATGGGTTATCAGTCAGGAGGCCTGGCCCGCTATTAGACCAAAGGGAATTTGAGCCGCGGTGGGAAGGGACTTGGGCTGACAGCGGGCTTGGGGGGGAAATCGGGACTGGAGGGTTGGGGCACAGTGCAGGGTGGGTGCTGGGCAGCCAGAGACCTGACCCCCCCGCCTGCCTGTCCCTCCAGGATGATCCCCGCCGACAGCCGCTCTTTCTTGTTGTCGGACCTGGCGTCGGGCCGCACCTACGATCTGTGCGTGCTGGCGGTGTTCGAGGACGGCGCCACAGGGCTGACGGCCACGCGGCCCGTGGGCTGCGCCCGCTTCTCCACCGAGCCGGCGCTGCGGCCCTGCGGGGCCCCGCACGCACCCTTCCTGGGCGGTACCATGATCATCGCCCTTGGTGGAGTCATCGTGGCCTCGGTACTGGTCTTCATCTTCGTGCTGCTTATGCGCTACAAGGTGCACGGCGGCCAGCCCCCCGGCAAGGCCAAGGCACCTGCCCCCGTCAGCAGCGTTTGTTCGCAGACCAACGGCACCCTGGGCCCCACACCGGCCCCGCCCGCCCCTGAGCCCGCGGCGCCCAGGGCCCACACCGTGGTCCAGCTGGACTGTGAGCCCTGGAGGCCCAGCCACGAACCCACGGGACCCTAGCCTCGCGCCCACCTTCTGGCCCTTCTGGCCCCAGGGGTGGGAGGACCCAGGCACCTGGGTGGGACCTGGCCTCAGACTCACCAAATTGCTCACGGTTTTTAAAACTCTGATGGGGAGGGTGTCGGGGGCACCGGGGCACAACAAGAAAGTCCTATTTTTCTAAGCTTGGGCCTAGGCCCTTGCCCTTGTCTCTGTCTGTGGGGGTTGGGGGGGTATCACGCAGGGGTCTGGAGTTCGGAATGCCTCCTCTGGGGAGAGACCCCCACCCCACTCCATTCTGTCCGAGGTTCCTGGATGAGACTGAGGACGGTCATCCATTCAGTCGACAGAATTGCGTGAGCATGCCCCCTGGGTGTGCCCTGTGCTGGGTGATGCTGCCATGACCCAGAATGGCCCCAGTCCCTGCTCAGAGAGTGGCAGTTCAGAGTGAGCAGACACGTGGTGATGAGGGAAGCCTAAGTGATTGCGGGAGCCCAGGAAAGGTGCCTGACTCAGCCTAGGGTGTGGTCAGGGAGGCTTCCTGGAGGAAAGATGAGATCTGAGCATGACATCAGAAGGAGATAATTGGGCAAAGAGCAAAGGGAGAGTTGTCCCAGGTAGAGGGCCCAGCACAAGCAAGGACTTAGTAAAGGCCAGACTGGGGATACTGTGGTAGAGGTAAGGCAGGAGGGGTGAGCAGGGTCCAGGACCTCCAGGCTGAGGAACTCAGCTCTGGTTTGATAGTGCTCGGGAGCCATGGAGGATTCTATGCAGGGGAGGGACAGGGTCAGGAATGGGCTTTAGGAAGCTCTTTCTAGCTGTCATGAAGAGGATGGACCAGAGGGGAAGACTGAAGCTGGGAGCCCGGGGGAAGCCAAGGCAGGGACCCAGGTGGCTAAGGATAAGACTGGACCGGGGCAGGGCTGGGGGAAAGGAGTAGGGGGTAGGTGAGAGAGGAAGCTGAATGGACAGATTGTGGAGCTGAAGGGCTGTGGGGGAGGGAAGCATCCAGGGTGAGGCCCAGGCCTCTGGCCAAGGGAGGGGACAGTGGAGCCACCTGATACAGAACCAGGAAGAAGGCACAGGTTTGGGGAATATGCTGAGGCCAATGGGGGGACTTGGTGAATGTGGGAGGCCCCAGAAGACATCTAGGGGGTGGTGGCCAGGAGGCCTCAGGACCCTGGTCTGAGGCTGGAGCTTGGGACCAAAAGGCTATGTCAGCAGAGATGGGGAATGAGGCCACTGGGGTGATGAGACAGCCTCTGGGACTTTCCATATTTAAGGGATAGGCAAAGAAAAACCTGACAAAGACTAAATAGGAACAGCAGATGGAGGGACAGAGTGAAGCAAACCAGGCAAGTCAGACCCAAGTGACTATTGTGTTTAATGATATCAGGCCATAGTGACCTCAGTGAGAGCGGTGTGAGGGGATTGGTTGGGCAAGTGCCAGATTCAGCTGATTTGAGAGTGGGAGTAAGAAAGTATAGTTAGGGAACGTAAACCCTGTGATTCTGTGGACCTCGGACCTGGCTCAGGTTGATCTGGACCTGTCAGCCCTGTGTCTCTGCAAGGCTGGTCCTCACTCTGTCTTGAACTGCCTTGGGCCCCCCTCAGACACCAGACCTGGAGGTTTGGAAGACCAAACCCTGGGTCTTGGTAACATCATGCCTCATTGGAGATCCAGGAATGGGATAGTGTTCCCTGACCCCAGGCCTCCTCTGGTGGTGGGTCCAGAGGCAGAGAAGATGGAGGTGGGGGCGAGGGACTGAAGTCCTGTGAGTGTTTTCTGGAGTGATGCTGATGTGAGGAGCATGGTGAAGAGGGCCCAAGACTGGACTGGCCATTCTCAAGACCTGGTGCGCATGACCTTGACCTCGTGGGATAACATTCTAGATTCTACAATGGTTTTCTTGATGGGTGTAGGCTTTGAAAATGATCTTCCACCAGCCATGGGAACAATCTGAGTCCCAGGGACCTGGTCTGACTCCTGAGTCCTCCAGAAGCATAGTGAGGTCCTTTCCTTCTTGTTTGTTACCCTTGGTGGCTGAGGTCAGGTGAAGCTATCAGGGTGAGTGAGGTGTCTTGGCCAAGGGGGCCTAGGGAGTGGGAAGATTGACGGTCTAGTGCCAACTACAAAATACCCAGTTGCTGCCACGAGGGGGAGCCAGAGTGCACCATTCCTCAACCCCCTTTTTTTTAAGGTTCATAGTATTTTACTATTTTTTAAAATTTTATTTATTTATTTGGCAGAGAGAGACACAGCGAGAGAGGGAACACAAGCAGGGGGAGTGGGAGAGGGAGAAGCAGGCTTCCCGCGGAGCAGGGAGCCTGATGCGGGGCTCGATCCCAGGACCCTGGGATCATGACCTGAGCTGAAGGCAGACGCTTAACCGACTGAGCCACCCAGGCGCCCCCCCCTCAACCCTTCTTTTTAAATTTGAATAATTTATTGTGAGCCTACATGTGCAGCATACTGGGAATTCAATACTGAGCAAATACAGGCACAGGTCCTGTCCTCACATATCTCACCATTTGGTGGGGAAACATGTGAAATCATCACACAAGCCAGTGTAAAGCATCTGTGGTGAGGCGAGGGGAGGGCTGGGGCATGCAGGAGAGATCCATGGAATCGTGAGACCCTATAACCAGGAGACCTGACCCAGGAATTGAGGTTAAGAGAGGCTTCCTGGAGGAAGTGACTACTCCGCTGAGATCTGAAGGATGCTCAGGTTGGAGTTAACTGCACTGGGGGTGGAAAGGGCATCCCATGCAAATGGAACAGCATGTGCAGAAGTGTAGGGGCCGGGGGGTGCATGATGAGTAACAGGGCCTGAAGGGGGCTGCTGAGGCAGGGTGAGGGAATGATGCTGTGTTGAGGCTGGGAGGTAGGAAAGATAATGCAGGACACTGTAGCCTGCCAGGAAGAGTCTGGGTTTTATTATAAGTGGCATGAGAAGCCACTGGAGGTTTTGAACAGGGAGGAGAAGCTTCCTTCTTCAGGAAGCTCCAGTGGTAGGTCTATTTGATGTGGGGGACAGAAGTGGAGAAGGGAGACCAAGGAAGGGGCTATTGCAATGCTCCAGGCAGAACGCTGACCCAAACGAGGTTGGGGCCTGGAGTGGATGGACTGGAGAGAGATTTGAGACTACCTCACCAGGGGCCTCTGTCCCCTGTGCAAAGGAGGACAGTGTGGACCACTATCCAATGATCTGGCTCTCAGGCAAGCTTGCAGAGACTGGAAAAAAGAGCTGTGGGACCCAGGTGTCTGATATGCAAGGATCCATCCTTCAGATGAGGAAGCTGACCTCTCTGTAGCATAAGAATTAAGAACTTTTTCCAGGTTCAAGTACCAGGCCGACCGTGGTCATTGGCTCTGCAAGGCAGAGACCATGACTGGTCGGGGGGAATTTCCTTCCAGGAAATGCAGGCCTGGAAGGGGGATACACACCCAGCGGTAGCTAATTATACATTTGGAAGCAAAGAGTGTGGGAGGAGAGAGATGGGGGCAGACTAGTTCCTCTAGCATGGCCCCCCTCTGCCTCCCCAACAGGGTGCCTGGGTCATCCCCCACCCCCATGCAGGAACAATACTACTATGGACAAATGATCACATGTATCTGGAATTTAAAGTTAAAATGTAGCTTGTCCAACACTGCCCAGCTGAGTCCACCAATTTCCTGAGCCCAGGGAATGCTCCTCCTCCTCCCATGGCCCATCCCCTGTGTGGCTTTGAGAATGCCTTGCACATTTTCGACCTGCTCCGTTTCCGACCTGGGCCGGTTCACCCCTCCTTAGGCAACCTGGTGGTCCCCCGCTCCCAGGAGGTCACCATATTGATGCCAAACTTAGTGCGGACACCCAATCGGCATAGCACACTGCAGCCCAGAACTCCTGGGCTCAAGCGATCCTCCTGCCTCAGCCTCCCGAGTAGCTGGGACTACAGGCGCGCGCCACCGTGCCCGGCCCTTGCACATTTTTGAGACCAGGTTTCCTGGAACCAAAGTTCCAGGCTCCTGGAGCGTTTTCTTGAGGTAACTATAGTCCTCATACCAGGACGCTCCCTTGTCTGCATGCTGCCACATCCAACCTATGTGTCTGGGTTAGCGGCAAAGATAACCCAGGCCCCGAGTGTCTCCGCGTCTGGGGTCCCTTCCTTGCCAGCTAATGCCAAGCTTTCACAGCTCGTTCTGTGGGAACGTGCTGGGGGGAGTCCGATAAAGGGGTCCTCCGAAAAGGGATGTTTCTCTTCCGGGTTGAACCTGAGTGTGGCCTCGGCCTTTGATTCCTCCCTGGTGCCTGTGCCCCTATATGCTTCACAAAAACAAGGATGGGCATCTGTGCTTGGTGCTGCCCTGATCCATACAGAGCGATGCTGGGAACCCGGGGGTGGGGGGGACCAACCCAGCCCCAGACCCCACCTTCACAGAGCTCCGGACCCATGGAGGAAATACATGTTCACTAAACAATGGCATGCCAAAGTGGAGAGGGCTGGGATAGGGGAAGCGCAAGGGAAGACTGATTAGGGCCTGTCTAAGTGCAAGGGACTTTGGGAGCCCAGAACGGGCTCCTCACTGAGCCTGGCTTGGGAGGTGGCCTGAATGCGGGGCCAGCTTCATGGCAGTGTGACCTGTGCGTCCCACCACAGCACCTCACGTTTGGAAGGGCCCTGTGCTCGGTTGAATGCCCTGCTGTCGCCCTCATGAAATTCTTAATAATTTTTGAACAAAGGACTCCACATTTTCATTTCGCACTGGGCCCTGCATACTTGTGGGATATACAAAAAGAGCCAGGAGAAGAGAGGGTTTTCCAAGGACAGAGAATACTGTGTGCAAAACACAAGAAAAGGAAGAGAGTACTGTACTCTTGAAGAGCTGGCTGAAGTTCTGTGTCGCTGGAGCACGGAGCAGAAGATGGCGGATAGTGAGGGGTGAGCTCAAGAAGCGGGTGGATGTCAGCTGCCAGGCTGGCGAGCAGTGACACCATTCCAGAGGCACTAAGGAACCATGGCGGAGGATCGGGGTCAGGTTTGGACTTCAGAAAGATCCATCTGTCTATGGTGGGGAGGGTGGCTAGTGTCACATGACAAAGAACAAGGTCGGGGTGGGAGGCTGGGCTGCCTGTGGAAAGGGTCAGAGTGTCTGGTCACTGTGATGCAGGCTTATGAAGAGCCTTGAATACTTGGGTGACAGTCACCCAATGCACCAGGAGACTGGCCGGGGAGACCCAAAGCCACAGGCTGAATCCAGAGCTTCATTTTCACTTGAAGATTTTCACTGTTGGGGAGTGGGGTGCACAAGGGTAGGTTAATGGGTGTCACTGGTAGGTACTTGAAAATCTTTATATGAGAACTCACATGGATAGACTGATGAAAGTGAATGCAAAATTGGCAAGAATTTAGAGTATAAAATGTAAGACTTCAAAGGACTTTATTCTGGGTATATTCTGGCTTCAACTCTGTGGAACCCCTGGAGGGCAATTCCCTCTCCCCAGTCCTCCGGATAAAACATCAGATCTTTTGGAAATTCCTCTTCATCCATAGCCCTAAACACTGTGGGCCCTCCACCCCCACCCCCACCCTGGGGCTGGGAACGGACCCCCTTCCTGCTTCTCCACTCACCTCCTTCTGGGGTGGCACCTCTCCACACGCCCCCATGCTCCTGTTTTCCTTCTCTGCCGAAGACCCCCACATCTCTGTCCCCAGTGCTGGCCCCTCCTCTAAACCTGGCTTCCCTCGGCTTCCTGGACAGCCCCCAGGCCTCTCACATCCACTGGGTCCCACGTTGGCCTTAGCTTCTTCCCAAACCTGCCCCTCTTCCCCTGCTCCTCTCAGGGCAACCCTCCACTCAGCCTCCTCGCAGCCCTCCCACCTAGCCTTCCTCCCTTCTCTGGCTCCACCCTGTTCTAGCTCCTGCCTCACCCACCTCGGTCCCTGCATCTCCTCCCCCTGGGGTCCTGGCTTCAGTCTCCCACTCTGGTCCAGGGAATCTTCTAAAGCAAAACCTGACCCTCCTCTGCACAGAACCCTCCATGGCTCTCCTGGGTTCCTGGGACAAAGTTCCAGCTACTCAGCCTGGCAGTAGAGGCCTTGCCCCTCCCCCACCTGCCCCCAGCTCCACCTCTAGCATATATGTTCCCCACCTCAGGCTGGAAGGAAGGAAGTACTCCCTGAAAAGCCCACCCTTTTACACCCCCACGTGTTTCCCTGTGCCCTGGGGGGAGCCTTCCTTCACCTCCTCTGCTTGTGTTGAAGAGCAGAGGAGGATCTTAAGCAGGTGAGAAACGAAGCTATTGAAAGAATTCCTTCTTGAATTCTCCCTCTACCCTCCCTACCAAAGGCAAGCGTTCTGGGGGGAGAAAGGGGCTAGGGGTGCAGGCTCCTAGGACCTGGGAGAAAAGGGGCTGGAAACTGAATCCAAGGCCTTTCCTTGTCTGGAGAGCCAGCCCGTCCTTCGTCCCGGATCCTCTCTGCAGGGTGCAACCCCATTGTTCTCCAGCTCAGGACGTTCTGGAAGGAGGGGAGTCATGCGGAAGCCATTGTCTTTCCTTGGGCAGCTCCACCCCATATCCTCCAGACCTGCACATCCAGCACATCGTGACCTCCCTCTCCTGCCTCTGTCACTTCCACGACCTAGGAGTTCAGGTCCCCAGTCCCCTCCTCCCTGAGACACAGAAGTCCAGTATCTATTTCCCTCCTTCCTCAGAATCCAGGAGTCCAGGCTCCTGGCCCCCTCCTTCCTAGGACACCTCAAGTTCAAGCCTGAAGCCTCTCTGCCCTTGGCAGGCTCAGGAGTCCTGACCCGCCTTTCTTGGAAACCATGGTATTCTTGCCCTGCCCCCTTTGATCTCCTAATTCACTTCCCCATATCTGTCCCTCCCTTCTTCTCTCTGTGTCGCTCCCCCTCTGTCTCTCCATCTCTCCCATCTCCCTGCCCCCACCCACATAATTAGGCCTCATTACAATCAATGGCACCAGGTCAGATTGGAACCAGTGCTAATGGGGACATCCGGTGTGCTGATGGGAGGTCTGGGCTCAGGCATCTGGGACTATAAATACCCCCGCACTGTGGCCTCAGCCCAGCTCCTGCAGGTGAGACCTGCAGCCTTGCCTTTTTGCCTGGGCTCTGAGGACTGAGCCCCTCTCTGGGATTCCCCCTGTGCCCCCTTCTGCTCCTGCAGTGCAAGGGCTGGAGGCAGACTGGCACCGAGAGACTTCACTAGACCATAACTGTCCACCCTCTCCCCGGCCATGGCTGCCCTCTCCTCTGCCCTGCTGTGCCTTGGTGCCCTGGGCTGCCTGTGGGGTAAGTGATCCATGGGGGATGCAGAAGACTGGTGAGCTGCTCTGGATCTGCAGCAGGGGACTGGTTGTCCTGGCTGGCGTTTGGGGCTGCCTGCCATGGTTCTGTAACAGGGGACTAGCCACGGTGGAGCTTCTTGGGACAGGGCCCTGGCCCGCTGGATCCAGGGACTGTTTGGGCAGACTCTGTGGCAGGGAATTGGTCCAACCGGTTGTGGGAAGGGGCCTGAGCAGGCCTTTCTGGGATAGATGGTTCAAAGGCAGCAGCTTTTTTTAAAGTTAATATTTACCAGATATTGTTCCATGGCCTTTACATATATTATCTCATCTAATATTCTCAAAGCTCTGCCAACACTCCCTTTTGACAGATGAGGAAACTGAGGCCCAAAGGTGGTACCTTGCCCACGTTGACATGGCTAGAGCATGGCGGTCAGGATTAAAACCTGATGTATTTGACCTCAAAGTCCAACAGATTACGCTGACTCCCTCCTTTCCCCTTGGGTTCCCTCAGGCCCAACGGTTGCATTTGTGGATTTCCAGGGCCGTTACTTCATCACGGCTTTCTTGGAGAATGGGGGCGCTGAGAAGCCCAGCTTCCGCCTGTACGTGTCGCCACCGACCAAGGGGCCCCCGACGGCGGTGCAAGTGAGGGCGCAGCCGGTGGGGGGACAGGCCTTTCGGCGCGCGCTGAGCCTGCAGCCAGGCACCACTGCCTTGGTGCGCCTGCCCAGCGCTGTGGAGCTGCGGGGCTCGCGGCGGGCGGCGGGGGGCGCGGTGCGCTTAGCCGCGTCGCGACCGGTGGGAGTGACCGTGGTGAACGCGCGTGGGCGCACTTCCCTAGACACGGCACTAGCGCTTCCGCGCCGCCTCCTGGGTACGCGCTACGTGGTGGTAACGCCGTCGCTGCAGCCCCACGACCGGCACAAGGAGTTTGCGGTGGTGGCCGGCGCTTGGCCCACGCGCCTACGCCTCACGCCGCCGGTGCCCATCCTGCTGGATGGCGTCGAGCATGCTGCCGGCCGTCCCCTCCTCGTGCGCCTTGAGCCCTTCCAGGCGCTGCAGGTGCAGAGCGCAGGCGACCTGTCGGGCACCCGCGTCGTGGCCACTCAACCCGTCGCGCTGCTGGCTGGCCACAGTTGCCTGCAAGCGAGAAATAAGGCCTGTGGCCACGTGTCCGAACAACTCCTGCCCCAGGATTACTGGGGCCGCGTCTACGCCGTACCCCCGTTCGCGCCCGCGGCTCCCGGACCCAAAGACCACGTGTACGTGGTGGCGGACGGCCTGGGCAGCCTGAGCTTCTGGGGGGGCGGCGCCGAAGGGGCGCAGGCTCTGCGCAGCGGAGTCGTGATGCACTTCGCGGTGGACCCAGTGCGCCCCCTGGTGCTGCGCTCCTCTGCCGGCCTGCAGGTGCTTTTCCTGGCCGCAGCTGCGGCCCGCGGGGGCGTCGCCTACAAGCCCTTCTTCGCTCTCTTGCCTCCGGTGGACGCGTTCAGCCGCAGCTTTGCGCTCACAGCGCAGCCGGGCTTTTCCAACGTGGCGGTGCTGCTGGCGCGCGAGCCCACCCCGGTGCTCCTTGATCAGCAGCCGCTGCCCAACCTGCACTGGCGCCTAATCCCCGGCGGCCCGGAACCGCGTCACGGGCAGCATTCTGGTGAAAGCCAGGCCGCCGCTCCGGGTTTCGTCTGGACCGAGGTGGCATATGGACCTGAGCCCGGAGTGGTGCACTTCCTGGAGACTCGCGGGCTGCCCGTGGGCGTGCTCAGCTTCGGCACCGGCCCTGGCGCGGGCTTCGGGACCCAGGCCATGGGGCAGCCAAGAGAGGGTGAGCAGCACTGGGGCCCAAGACAGTGGGAAGTTGAGCAGGCGATGGGATTCCAGGAGATCAGGGACTGGGAAAATCATAACACTACCTTCAATTGCTCACATAGCCGCCCGAGGGGCAGGGTTGTTGGTTTTTGTTTTTTTTTTAATGCAAATCACTCCCTCCTCCACTCAAAATCTTTGCATGCGATTATTATTACACCCAGCAAAAGCACAGTACTTACAGTGTTGTGTGGGTTTGTTTTGTTTTTTTTTAAGATTTTATTATTTGAGAGAGAGAGAGAACAGGAACAGAGGGAGAAGCAGACTCCCCGCCGAGCAAAGACCCCTATGTGGGGCTCAATCCCAGGACTCCGGGAACATGACCTGAGCAGAAGGCAGATGCTTAACCAACTGAGCCATAACACTGACCATCCCCATGATATCTTTATGGATCTCACCCTCATCTCCTTCGAGTCTTTGCTCAAATGCCACCTTCTTACCGGGGCCAAAGTGACCACTCAATTTAAAATCGCAATTCCCCATCCCTGACAAACTCCAGCCCTTCCCTGATTTTTTTCCAGCTCATATCACTTTCTATATACTTATTCTCTTTCTCTGTTTCCCATCAGTTCCTTGAAGTTAATGCTTTTTTAAAAAAAATTTAAGTAAGTTGGGGCGCCTGGGTGGCTCAGTTGGTTGGGCGACTGCCTTCAGCTCAGGTCATGATCCTGGAGTCCCGGGATCGAGTCCCGCATCGGGCTCCCTGCTCAGCAGGGAGTCTGCTTCTCCCTCTGACCCTTTCCCCTCTCATGCTCTCTCTCTATCTCATTCTCTCTCTCAAATAAATAAATAAATAAATAAATAAAAAATTTAAGTAAGTTCTAAGATACACGGTTAAATGTACGATTTTTAGGTAGGACAGTGTCCAACCCTTAGTAAATATTTGTGGAATGAGTAATAATGGTTATAAGTTGTTAAATGTGCACCAAATCATATGCCAGGCCCAGGGCTCAAAAAGGAAGCTACTGTTGAAGGTCACATGTTCTTTATCTTTACTACAGTGTAAATTGTAAATGGTGGGGTCAGGAGAAGGGATAAAATAATGGGTGCTTGACCTTCCCGCTAGTCTTTGAGGTTGACTGTAGAACAGTATTGTAATAATTCCTTTTTTCCTGGGGAGGGCAAGGGCTGGAGGTTAAATCTTTTGGCAAGTTTGCACAGCTAGGAAGTGGCAGAGCCAGGACTTGAACCCAAGTCTAATTGCTTCCAGAGCACGAGTTTTTAACCACCTTTTTGTATTTTTTTATTTTGTACTGCTTTATGCAGACTTATAGTCTAGACTTATGAGCTAAGCAGTAAATGCTCTTATATATAATGTATGTACATTATACAATGTATTCCTCACAGCCACTCTGGAGGCAGGTCTCTTTATTATCCCCATTTTTGAAAAAGATTTATTTGGGGCGCCTGGGTGGCTCAGTCGGTTAAGCGGCTACCGTCGGCTCAGGTCATGATCCCAGGGTCCTGGGATCGAGCCCCACGTCTGGCTCCCTGCTCGGCGGAGAGCCTGCTTCTCCCTCTCGCTCTGCCTGCCACTCTGCCTGCTTGTGCTGTCTATCTGTCGAATAAATAAATAAAATCTTTAAAAAAAATCATCAAATTTAAAAAAATAAAATAAAAAAATTAAAAAGATTTATTTATTTATTTGAGAAAGGGAGAGAGAGTGGGGGGAAGGGCAGAGGGAGAGAATCTTCAAGCAGACTCCCTGCCAAGCGGAGTCCACTGTGGGGCTAGATCCTAGGACCCATGAGGTCATGACCTGAGCTGAAACCAAGAGCTGGATGCTAAACTGACTGAGCCACCCAGGAGCCTCTGTTATCCCCATTTTATAGAGGAAGCAGTTGAAGGTTGAAGAGTGCCTGGCATGCAGTAAACATTTGCTATCATGAATTTTCAACAATGTATTTTAGGTCTACTTCAGGCTAGGCCTGTTCTGGGTACTGGAGATGCAACAATGTACAACATAGAAACATTCCTACCAAAAGGAGCTGATACTTTAGTTCATATTCTAATCCATCCCAAATTCTGTATTATGTTTTGATGAAAATATGCAAACCCTTACAGAACAAAGTTATTTCTTAAAAGTTCACTTTGTAGGTGTCTAGTATCATGCATCAACAGCTAGGAAAAAAATAACTCCCCTCCCTGGGAAATGGGGTGGCTAGATCCCAACAGAACACACACAGACACACACACACACACACACACACACACACATTTTTAAGGCTGTTTAACATGGCAAGCTGGAAGTCCTCACTGACCAAAATCAACCCACAGTTGTGTTTAGACTTACTGGCACATAGATTTTGTTAATAACTGATTGGTGTCCTTAGATGGATTCTGTGTTCTCCAGCTCATACAACCCTATTGTATACCCACACTGTGCTGACCATTTGTGTATTGTCCTTCAGCCCCACCTTTTTCTTTCTGACGATATAGGCCCACTTCATTTTAGATTGGGAGCCCTGCTAGCTTATGAATGTTGAGTCTCCATCAACCCTGGAGGCCTAGGGCATGCAGGCAGGAAAGGGATGGGACCAAATGCCAGGATCTAGTTCTGTTGCATCATTTCATCTCATCTCATCTCCAGATATTCTGAGTGAGGAAGATCTGAACCCTCCTACAGAATTCTATCCCCTCCTAGAATCTTCCCTGGTGATGCCACTCCAGTTCCCAGGATCCTGTAAGGACCATGTATGCTCCAGTGGGACCACATGTCACCTTGTGAAGCACAAACCTGAGTGTGTGGCCAGCACCCAGGCCACTGAGATCATGTTCAGTCCCAAGACAATATCTCTGAAGGACTCTAATACAGTGTCCATCTCCAGCTCTAAAACCACGGCAGTGGCCAAACCGGGATCAGAGAGCACACCTGAAGCGGAACCAGGGCTTGTATCTGTGGTCGTGAATGAACTTGAGCCTCAATCTTTAGCTTTGGTTAAACCAGAACTTGAACCTCTGGCTCTAAAAGAACCAATTCCTGACACCCTGGTTGTGACTGAACCAGCACCTGCACCTTTCCCCCTGCCCGTGCCCACAGCTGAACCAGAGTCCAAACCCAAGACAGTGTCTAAGGCTGGGTCAGAAACCATCTCAGCAGCCAAGCTGGGGCTCAAGGTGGTGGCAGTGACTGACCCAGGCTTAGAGGCTGTGACGATGGCAAAGCAAGAACTTGAAACTGTGGCTGGGTCCAAAATGGTGTCTGAGGCCAAGTCGGAGACAGTGGGTGTCTCTAGTAAGGGGCAGGGGGACATCACAGGGGGTACCTGCTGGGCTTCCGGGCTACCATACATCTACACTTTCGATGGCTACTCTTTCCCTGTGTCTGGAGGCTGTTCCTACATACTGAGCCATTGCCCTCAGGCCCTCCGCAGTGGCCTCCCTGCCTTCCAGCTGTGGATCGCCAGCTCTGGAGAGAGGCAGCCCATGCACTTTGTCACGATGCGCATCTTTGGTGTCACTATCACTGCTGTCAAGCATGAGTTCGGCTTTGTCCAGGTAAGAATCATTATGTATGGAATCCTGGGAAACTGTATCCTTCTCTGTCCCTCATTTTTGTCAACTCTACAGTGGAGGCAATTATATAGGTCCACAGTCTCTTATCCAAAATGCTTGGGGCCCGGTGCATTTCAGATTTTAGAATTTCAAGTGGCCATCCCATGCAAATGCCATATATTATATAATAATCCCAATAGGTGTTACATAATTACAAGCATTGATATCTCTGCAGTGAAATGTCTGAATATTCACACTAAATGGAATAAATAAGACTTTAAGCAGCCATACCATGAGTTCAGGTCAGCTTTTGCTGCCAATTACATTTTTAACATCAAATACACAAAACATCTTAGTCTTCAGGCCACTTTTGCATTTGGGGATTGTGGCTAAGGGATCGTGGATTTCTAGCACCTATGTTAACAGGTTCCTGTGAAGTGGGAATGAGTTAACATACAAAAAGCACTTGAAACAGAGTCCACCTCATGGTAAGTGTCATCTGAGGAGTGTTTGCCATGTTTATTGTCCCCTAACACTGACAACTGGAACCTCTACATTCTGTGAGCTTTGGACTTATCCTTGGGCCACAGGCAGCCACTGGCATGGTGAAATTTCTCCTCAGGGAAGGTTTGGAGGCATTACTCTGGAAGGTTGTGGGGACTAGAATATGTTTAATCAGGGTTGCTAGAGGGAGCAAACCTATGAGGTTATGGATATACTAAGCCACTCCTCAGCACCACTCTAGAGAGACAATGGACTCTGGAAGCTGATGGCCTGAGTTCAAGTCCCAGGTTGACTACCTGTTATGTGTATGACCTTAGGCAAATTATTTAAACTCTCTGGGCCTTAATTTCTTCATCTGTAAAATCAGGATGACAAAAAGATTGAACTCATCAGACTGTAGGGAGGATCAAATAGGCTAATATATGGAAAGCTCAGAAGTACAGGATGCTAGGACCCGATGCATGAGCCCAAGATGCTCCGTACTCCCCTCCACACACCTTTTGGGAACTCACCCTGCCACTCAGGAGTCAGGAGTTCCCCAAGTGCTCTTATGGCTCCCCAGCAACCAGCACCCCTACCCAGATATCTAGCACCTTCAAATCCACAGGGTGCCAGATTTATACTCTCATCAAATGAGCCCCCATCTCCCAAGGACCTGACATTCCTGGGTTTCTTCATCGATTAAGGAATGTTTTGTTATTATGTACCAGACCTTGCTTAAGGCACTGAGGACACATCAGTGACCAAGATAGACAAAATTCTTGTTCTCATGGTACTTATGTTCTAGTGGAGAAAGATCAGCAATAAATAGAAGTTATTATGTAGTATGTTCGAAGGTGATACATGCTAAGGAGGAAAAAATGGATCAGGGCAGTGGCATCAGGATGTCTGAGAGCATAGTTTTAAGTAGGAGCACCTCTCTGAGAAGATGAAACTTGAGCCAAGTCTTAAAAGAGATGAGGGAGAGAGCCATGTGTACATCTGAGAGAAGAGCATTTCAGGCAGAGGGAACAGCAAATGCCTAAGGGGGGAATCTCATAGGCACGTTAGAGGAATAGCAAGAAGCCAGGCTGAAAAGGAGAGACTGTGGTACAGAGGAGGAGAGACCATGGGGTGGGTTGTATACGGCCATATGGGCTCTTGCAACAACTTGGTCTTTTATTCTGTGTGAGGTGGAAGCCAAGGGAAGATTGTGTGCAGAGGAGGGATGAAATATCACTTGGGTGTTAACAGGATCCCCGTGGCTGCCATGTGGGGAACAGACTATGGGGCTTGTGAAGGATGCACCAGGAGACCAGTGAGGAGGTCACTGCCATTGTCCAGGCAGGAGATGATGATTGGACCAGGGTGGAGGTGGTGAATGAGAGTAAAATGTGGGTTGGTAACCTTCTTGGTGGGTGGACGCAAAAAAAGGAAATCATGGATTGGGAGGAGAGATATCATATGATCTGGAAGCTCTTGGTGGAGGCTCTTGGTAATTGGGGAAAGGACACTGGGGTCCTAGCTGAAGGCTCTCTAATGAACTGGAGGTTCTTTAGTAGAATCACTTATCTAGATTCCTGAGAGGAAGACTTCTGGATTTTGCATGAGGTCGCATATGGGTATTGGTAACAAGACTCCTGGCTAAAATAAATAAATACAAAATAATTAAAAAATAAAAAAACTCTGGGTTAGTGCATGGAGTGACCTGCCAACCAGAACAATGCCTCTAAACATTCCCTGAGGAGAAATTTGGGATATGCCAGTGGCTCCATGTGGTCCTAGGATAGGTCCAAAGCTCACAGAATTTGGAGGTTCCAGATTCTAGTGTTAGGGGACAATAGACCTAGAAAACCCTCCTCATATGAACCGAAAGGTGGACTCTGTTCCAAGTGCTTTTCATATATTAACTCATTCCCACCTTACCGCCCCAAAGTCCCCACTCCCTCAGTATCCCCAAATCCAACCCCCTCAGCTTCCATCCTCCACTTCTCCTCAAATGCTCAGGAATGCACCCTTTCTTGGGTCACGCCTGCAGGTGAACCAGCAGCGGCTCCGGCTCCCGGCGACGCTGCACGACGGAAGGCTGCGGTTGCATTTCCGCAGCTCAGAACTATGGGCAGAGGCAGGTCTGGAGCATGAGCCGCCCGCGCTGCGCCTGGTGTACGACTGGCAGCACGCGCTGTCTCTGCAAGTGACCAACGGCTACCGTGCGCACCTGGTGGGCCTGTGCGGCAACTTCAACGGCGACCCGACAGACGATGTGGGAGGTCCGGACCCGCGAGCTTTCTTGCGCACTTGGGCCCTGCAGCCTCCGGATGCGCCGTGCCACGCCCTCTGGGCTGCTCCTTGCGCCAAGCCAGCGGCCCCACCGGAGACCCCGGGGCCCTGCGCCATCCTGGCAGCTCCGAAGGGGCCCTTTAGCCCCTGCCACGACGTGTTGCTGCCTGCGCCCTTCGAGACCAGCTGCAGTGCTTGGATCTGTCCCCTTCCCAACTACCGACCTGCGCTTTGCTTGACCCTCCAGTTCTACGCGCACGCGTGTCAGCGCCTGGGTGTCAGCATCAACTCCTGGAGATTCCAGACTGGCTGCCGTGAGTGAGCCTTAAGATGGAAAAGGCTATGGGTTACTGGGGAAGGGGATTCTGGGACTTAGGGGTTGGCACTCCTTGATGCTGGAGTTGATTCCTGGGGCAAGCCTGCAGGGTCCCTACGGTGGAACCTCCAAGGCCCCAGAGGCAGAGTTCGTTGGGTTTGGGGATGGAGACTTCTTCACCCTAGGGGCGGGATTTCTGGTTTCTGGGACCTGGAACACCTAGGTCTTGGGGTCTGGGGTCTTTGAGTCTTAGGGCGAAGGCTTCCGGACCCTGGGGTCTAGAATTAGTAAAAGACAGGTTTCCTGGATTTGGTGGGTGGAGAAGTCCTCTAGGCGTCGAGGACTCCAGGCTCTGGGGTGAGAGTTCTGTGTCCCAGGGCCAGACTTTTATGTTCTGGAAAGGGGACTTCTGGTTTCTGATGATAAAAACTTCTTTACTCTGAGATGGAGATTGCTGGAAAGCCTCCATTCTAGGGGAGGAGGATCCCCAGGATCCTGGGCACGACTCTTGGAAGCTGAGGGCGAGAACGTCTCCATTTCAGGGGTAGCTGAATACTTAGGTCTCTGGAACCAGACTAGGAGATCCTGATGTGAACACTTTCTCCCCTCCACCTTCCTCTCCCTCTGCCCCCAGCCATCGAGTGCCCCCACAACAGCCACTACGAGCCGTGTGGCTCCTCCTGCCCAGAGACGTGCATGGGTCGGTTGGGAGCGTCGTGCCCGCTGCCCTGCGGGGAAACGTGCGCCTGTGATGCCGGCTACGTTCACAGCGGCCCTGACTGCGTCCTGCGGCGCCCGGGGCTTGATGGCTGTGGCTGCACGCACCAGGGACGTCTGCTGGGACCAGGCGAGACCTTATGGGAGGGCGTGGGCTGCACGCGCCGCTGCGTCTGCCCAGCTTCAGGAGGGAGCGTGATCTGCACCCAGGCCGGTTGCAGGCCAGGTGAGCGCTGCATTCTGTCACTCGGCCTGCGCACGTGTGTGCCCTCGAGCATGGGGACATGCGTGGCGGCCGGCGGAGGCCACTACATCACCTTCGATGGACGCCGGTTTCGCTTTCCCGGCTCTTGCGTGTACCTGCTGAGCGGCCTTAGTTCTCCAGCGCCGCAGGAACTGGCGGACTTCCGTGTGCTCCTGGGCACCGGTCCTGATGGCCTCCCGGGTAGCCTCGAAGTGCTCGTGTCTGGGTGCCACCTGAGGCTGGACCCCAAGGAACCCGGTCGTGTCCTGGTGAGAAAATCCCAACGCTGCCCACACATGCACCCAGGGATCCCACGTTATGACCTCCTACCCAGGGTCCTCACCTCAAGACTCCCAACCCTGATCCCAAGAGCCCCCTAACCTCACCCTAGGATCACACCTTGAGTTTTTGTCCTATGATACTGGACCCTCAACCTAGGACTCCCACCTCCTTCCTCTTGCCCCATGATCTCTGACACAGCCGCTTAACTTAAACCCCCCAAAACTAACCCCCAAATCAGAACTCAAGCCTTAACTCTTTAGGACCAAACTCTAAGTCCAGAAGCTCCTTACCCAGTCCCGCATAACTTCCTGTGGCAAAGGAAAAGAGGTTGTAGTGTTGTTGGAAAGGCTACATGGAAGGCACTCACTAGGTGCCAATATAATAACACATAATGCACAAGAGTCCTTTTAAGGTAGATACAATTGGCATTGCCATTTTCCAGATGAGGAAACTGTGGCCCAGAGAGGTGAGGCCATTTGCCCAAGGTCACACAGCTGATAAATAGCAGAGCTGGTATTTAAACCTTGGCATTTTGGCTCCAGGGTCTGTTATGCTGTCTCTGCAAAAAAAACACACACACACACACAAACACACACACACAAACACAAAAACAAAACAAAACAAAACAAAAAAAACATGGCCTCAGCTACCTCCTTTGTGAAACATAATTCAGAGTCCCCAATGATTCTGACACCACTTTAACATGGCAAATTTTCTCATCGAGGTAGGAAAGGCCCTGGGAAGAGACACTGGGAGAGGAGCTGTGGGGCCATGGGGCTGAGTATTCACCGACCACAGAGGACAGGACCCAGACACCAACAGTTATTTTGCATCAGGAGTTTGCCTTGGCAATATTTTTAATTTATTACTGAATTACCACTTTTTAAATTTTGGGGTGGATTTTTTTATTGGGATTGCATTGAATCTATAACTCCAACTGGGCAGACTGTTGAGTTTGCCAGCCCACCAACATGGTATATTTTTGTTTTTATAAGTCTTTTATTTTATTTTATTTTACTTTATTTAAATTAATTAATTAACATATAGTGTATTATTAGTTTCCGAGGTAGAGTTCAGTGATTCATCAGTTGCATATAACACCCAGTGCTCATTACATCACGTGCCCTCCTTAATGCCCGTTACCAGCTACCCCCTCCCCCACCCCTCCCCTCTATCAACCTTAAGTTTATTTCCTATAGTTGAGAGCCTCTTATGGTTTGTCTCCCTCTCTGATTTTGTCTTGTTTTATTTTTCCCTCCCTTCCTCTCTGCTCCTGTTTTGTTTCTTAAATTCCACATATGCGTGAAATCACATAATTGTCTTTCTCTGATTGACTTATTTCACTTAGTGTAATACCCTCTAGTTCCATCTACGTCATTGCAAATGGCAAGATTTCATTCTTTTTGAGGGCTGAATAATATTCCACTATATATATATATATATATATATATATGTGTGTGTGTGTGTATATATACACACACCACATCTTCTTTATCCATTCATCTGTCGATGGGCCTCTGGGCCCTTTCCATAGTTTGGCTGTTGTGAACACTGCTGCTATAAACATTGGGGTGCAGGTGCCCCTTCAGATCACTACATTTGTATCTTCAGGGTAGATACCTAGTAGTACAATTGCTGGGTAGTAGGGTAGCTCTATTTTTAACTTTCTGAGGAACCTCCATACTGTTTTCCAGCTTGCATTCCCACCAGCAGCGTAAGAGGGTTCCCTTTCCTCTGCATCCTCGTCAACATTTGTTGTTTCCTGACTTGTTAATTTGAATTACCACTTTTAAATGAGGAAGGCTGGACGTATAGTATCTCTTGAGAAACGAGAAGCCCTGGCAATGGGTCTCCTATTCTAATGGCCACTTGTGGTTGGGACTTTCCTCTCTAGCCAGGGACACATACTTTCTCTCCAGTTTGTCACAGTCCCCATCACAACCCACCCTCTCCACTTCACTCATTTAGTTATTTGCCTGGCCCCTGGAGGCATGTGAGTTAGGACCAGGTTTTATGCTTCTCCTGGGACCAGGGGTCTAGCCCTAGGGGGCCCTAAGGGACCCTAATCCCAGAACCTAAGATCTCTCTGATGCCCCAAGAAACACTGCCGCACAATTACAAGTCCTTACTTTATCCTTAGAACAATTTTTTCCCAGTGAATATTATTATTTTTCTCATTTTACAGAGAAGTTAAATAAACTGCCAAAGTGAGGGGCACCTGGGTGGCTCAGTCGTTAAGCGTCTGCCTTCGGCTCAGGTCATGGTCCCAGGGGTCCTGGGATTGAGTCCCGCATCGGGCTCCCTGCTCCTCAGGAAGCCTGCTTCTCCCTCTCCCTCTCCCCCTGCTTGCCTCTCTCGCTGTGTCTCTCTCTGTCAGATAAATAAAATCTTTAATAAATAAATAAATAAATAAATTGCCCAAGTGAGACAGCTAAACAAACCAGAAGCCAAGATTTGAACCCAGATAACTTGACTCCAAAGTCAAAGGACTCTTAATTATCACAGTTCACTATCCTGACACATGTAGTTATTTAAAATTGGACCATATGAAGCTGCCAATATTTGATGGGTTTTTTTGTTTTTTTTTTCCCCTACAAATGTGGCAGTTTCAGAGAGTTCAACCTACGTGTTTGAGACAATTACTCCTGGCCTGGAGTGTCTGGGACAACAACTCCTAGCTTTGACTCAAGAATCCTAGAGCCTTCATTGTGGGCCCCAGGATAATCGAGCTTTTAGCGCTGATTCTGGGCTCTTGAAACCCCAGTCCTGACCCAAGAATCTCGTTTATTCATTCAACAATCACTTACTGAATACCTACTGTATTGCAGGCACTATAACACAGGTTATATGTGTTCACTGAATTTCAGACCCAGTTTCAGTCCAAGTGGCATCCCCAGACCCAATCCAGGAATTTTAAATCCCCAATTCCCAAAGCTTAAAAACCCTCACCCCCAATTCTTATACCCCTAGCCCCAGCTGCTATGGGCAAATATGGTTAGACCATGGATAGCGGCTTCAACATTTGTATGTGTTGTGGACAGACCTCCCCGCCCTGAGCCATTTGCACAGCACCCTGCATTACCTAGAAGCCATTATCTAGAAATCCCAGCATCCCTAGGACTCTACAGCCTGACCAAGCCAATGAGCCTCATTCATTCATCCATGCATTAGTTCAACAAATATTTATTGAACACAGACTAAGTGCCAGACACTGCACATGTGTCACTTTGAGAGGCTGTCACTTTCAAATCCCCAAATCTGATCCAGGAACACTACAGGCCCAAATCCCAGAATCCACAATTCTCACCATCCAAGTATTTGTTGGAAAGACTAGCAGTACCGTGGACAGCATCCCAAGCTTTTTTTTCTTCTTCTTCTTCTTCTTTCTTTTTTTTTCTCAGGTTATTGTAGACAGACCCCTAGTGCCTCAACAAGGCCTTCTAGAGGCCCTGCTCTTACCTAGGGACATAGGCATCCTTGGTACTGATACTGGGTCCCTAGAGCCCCAGCTTGACATACCTTCCTCACACAGGTGAATGGAGACTGGCAGAATCTACCATTCCAGGCTGTGAGCAACAGTACCCTCATCTTTCGCCATGGCTGGGACACTGTGGTCAGCTGCCCCTTTGGCCTGCGGGTGACCTATGCCCCCGGGATCCGCGTGGTAGTGGATCTTCCAGCAGCATATATGGGCCATGTGGTGGGGCTGTGTGCTGACTACAATGGGGATCCCATGGATGACCTCCAGGTGCCTGGAATTGTGCTGGGCACCAAGCTGCCTGAGGATGCATTGGTTTGGGCCTTTGGCCATAGCTATCTGGTGGGTTCCCCGACTGGGTGCCCGGATGCTGCTGACAAGATGCCGCCACTGCCACCATCCTGTGTCACCCTGCGGACCACCAGCACCCCAGCCCACTTTGCCCACATCTGTGACATCCTCTTGGACCCCCTGGGGCCCTTCCAGCTGTGCCATGAGATGCTGGCACCAGGTCCCTATGTCCAAGATTGTATGGTGGATGTATGTCTAGGCATTGGACCCTGCCCCATGCTCAGCCTCTACTGTGAAACTTGCCAGCTGCTGGGTGGCCAAGTCTTCCCCTGGCGGAAGTCGAGTCTGTGCAGTGAGTGCCTAGGGCTTCAGTCAGCCTCTCCACCTTTGCTCATCTGGGGAACCTGGTCCCACTCCTGACAGAGGTTCAGCTCCTTGGCTGTTGCTCATCCCAGGGCGCCAGCTCATCCCTGCACAGTGTATCCCTGAGACCCTGTACTTCCCACTGAGCCAGCCTCCACCCATCCCTCCACCCCGAGACTGGCCCATCCAGTGTCAGGCCTACTCTGACGAAAGTCCAGCCCCCAGCTCTCACCCTTCCTTCTTCTTAGCCCTGATTATGGTCCCGCCCTTCAGCCCTTACCTCTCAGGGACTCAAACCTGTTCATGGTCCAGCCCCCTAACCCTTACCCATCCAAGCCCTACAGATTAGCTCTGCCTCTGATCCACACCACCTGGTCTTTTGCCATCTGGAGGTTTCTGCAGCTCTGCCTAAGTAGAGCTTTACCCCTGCAGGGCCCCAGATGCCCCATCCTAGCCCCAAGGGGGAGGGGGAGATTCCCAACAGCCACATGCCTTGAAGTAATCCTCCAATCGCACTTGCTCCCGCAGGCCCCCTGTGCCCCGCACACTCGCGCTACACGCTGTGCGCTCCGGCTTGCTCAGCCACTTGCGCGGGGCTGAAGCCACCGCCTGGCTGCGACGGCCCTGGGCTCTGCCGCGAGGGCTGCGTGTGCGACGCGGGCTTTCTGCTGAGTGGCGCCGACTGCGTGCCCGCGGCTCAGTGCGGCTGCCTGAGCGCCGGCCGCTACTTGGAACCCGGCGCGCCGCTGTCGTCCCCGCACCCCGCGACCAGCCGCTGCTGCCGCTGCCGCCCTGGCGGCCGGGTGGTCTGCAAACCCTGCCGCTCAGCCCCGGGCGGCCCAGGCCTCTGCCTCGCCTCAGACGGACTCCGTTACCGCACCTTCGACGGCACCACCTTCCACCTCCCGGGCGCCTGCACCTCTTCGTTGGTGAGCACGGGCACGGGCCGCCTTCGGGGTGTGTGGCCCTTCGAGGTGGTGCTGGAGAAAAGCCCACGGACGCCCGAGCGCCGCCGCGCGCTGCTCTGCGTGCACGGCCACCGCTTCGGCCTAGACTGGGAGGACTGGGGATACATCACGGTGAGCCCCCGCCCTGTGCTCCGCCTCCTTTCAGCTGCCTGGCAGCCTCTGTTCTGACAGGTGGGGTCTCTGAGTGCCGCCGCCTGATGCCCGCCTCTCTCCAACAACCTCATTTCCACTCTCCTCCTTCTTCTCCCTTCTCCACTTCCCCCACCCTCTCCTCTTGCCCCTTCCCCTTTCAATCCCTCTCTCAATAGTTGGGTCTGCACATCCCCGTTCCATGCTGCTCAGGCTCTGTCTCTCCCACTTCCTTCCTCTCTCTCTTCACCCCCCACACCCACCCCGCCTTATCTCCCCCACCCCCAGTCTTCATCTCGGTCTCTTTCCCTCTTCCACCGGGGTCTCCATGAGCCCTCTCCTGCTCCACGACTACCATCACCTCTTCCCCACGAAGCCCACCCAGCCTTCCTTGACCCCTGCTCCCTGCTGGCCCAACCCGCTCTCTGGTGCCCCTGCCTCTCCACTGCCTTTCCTCTCCAGGTCTCCCCCTCCTTTCCTCTCCACAGTGGCCCCTCCCCTCTCTCCTCCTCCTGCCTCCACGCCCCCCCCCCCTCCCTCCCCGCTCTACCGACCTCTGCTGCCTCCCAGCCCCAAGGTCCACGGATGCCCTCAGGTCCCTCTCCGGTCCCTGAGTAAGGAGTTTCCCCTCTCTCCCTGAACTCCGGGCCCACCTCACCACCCTCCCTCCCCCTCACTCAGCTTCCCCTCTCTAGGTCTCCACGCACCTTCCCACAATACCCACTCCCCAAGCACTGCCTTGAATATCCCTACCCCTTGACTCCTCTCCTTCACCCACTGTCGCTCTTATCACCCCGGCAGTCCCTGTGCACCCTTCCCCCGTTCTGGCACACCACCTCTCTTCCTCCTTACACACACTGCCCGCACCACCCCTCCTCCCAGACTCCTCCCAGTTCTCCCCAGACCCGGCCCTCCCCTCTCACTGCGGGCTGCCCCACCCCTGCCCGCAGGTGGACGGCGTGCGGCGCTGCCTGCCCTTCCAGCTGACCGAGGGCAGGGTGCGCGCCTTCGCGCGGGGCGCCTCGGTGGTGCTCGCGGTGCGTGGGGGCCCGCGCCTGCTTTTCGGGCCCGGTGGCCACCTGAGCGTGGAGCTGCCTGCGGCCTACCGCGGCCTCACGCGCGGCCTCTGCGGCAACTTCAACGGCAAGGCGTCGGATGACCTGCAGCTGCCGAGGCCCGGGCCCTGCGCGGCGCCACGTCCCTGCCCGGGTTCGGGCTGTCCACCGGCCGCCGAGGCCGCGGGCGCAGACGCAGCGTGGCGTGGCTCTTGCGGCCTCCTGCGCGAGCCCGGCGGCCCGCTGGCACCCTGCCACGCACTTCTGCCGCCCGAGCCCTTCTTCCAGGCCTGCGTGGCCGACATGGGCCGCGCCGGCGGGAACCGCAAAGTGCTCTGTGCCTTCCTGCAAGCCTACGTGGCTGCCTGCCAGACGGCTGGTGCGGATATGAGGCCCTGGAGGGCTCCCAGCTTTTGCCGTACGTCCCCCGCCAGAGGGCTTTCCGGTCGGGTGGGGTCCGCGGCGGGAGACCGCGGTCTGGGCTTCATTCATAACACAGGTGTTAGTTGAGGGCCTACTACGTGTCGGGCCCACGCTAATGATACAGCACCAAACAGGACAGAGTCCTGCACACCCTATGGTTGGGAAAACAGATTTGATTTTATCCCTTAGCTAACATTTAAAAAGCACTCATTCAGTTTCGGGTGCTGTGTTAAAATTGTTCCCCCTGGACCAGCAGCTGCAGCAGCAATATTCAGGGCTTGTTTACAATGCAAATTCTTGCCCTGTCCCAGACTTACTGAATCAGAAACTCTTGAGTGGCACCCAGCAATCTGTTTTAACAAGCCCTCCAGGAGACCTGGACACAAGGCTGGGTCTGAGAACCTGTTTTACCTGCTTTAAGTCAGCTCACTCCATCTGTGAGCTGCTCTAGGAGAGAGGGACAATTGTCTGCCTCCTATAGTCGGGGACAGAGGCACCGAGAATTTTCCAGATCTCACAGTCAGCAGGGGGCGGAACTGGCTTGTCACCTGGCTCCAGAATCCTCTCTCTGACACCCTATGCTATAGTTTCACTCCCAACAATAATGTAAAAATACTTCCAGTAGTAACACAAAAAGAACAGCTGACCTCACTGTGTGCATTGTCAGTGCTAAGCTCTCAATTCTCCCAACAGCCCCATCAGGCAAGTACATCTTATGGGTGAGGGAAACCAAGGCATAGATGGTTAAGGAATTGGCCCAGAGTCACACACCTAGAAAATGACTTACTAGCTGGCACCTGAATATTTTGTTCATATAACAAATTCTCATCAACTTCCAATTTCTCTGTCCACATGTATCCTCCATAATCCTCATGGACTCTCGGCCCCACCTTGACTTATCATTGTGGTATCAGTGTCTATCTCCTTCTGACCTCTTTCTGCCTCTACGTTCAAATGTTCTTGGAGGAAATCTGTATGGGTTGCTCTTTACTTACAGACTGATGGCCACCTCCACCTCTGTCTGTCATGGTCATTTCCCCAGCCCTGGCCCAACTAGCTGGTCATGGATACACAATGTGGCCACTATATCAAGCAGGACTCCTAATGGCAACGTCAGAGTCCCAACTCAAACTGAAGGAAGAAAGACCAAACAATCTGAAGCGTATATAACTGCGAAGACTGAGGGTGTTCCTATCCTCAGGCTTAGCGGGATTAAGAATTTCCAACTGCAGTTAAAAAAAAAAAAAGTCAATTTTTCTCCTTCTCCATCTTGTTCGTCCCTTCCTTCCTCTGTCTGTGCTAGCTTTATTCTCAAGCAGATTCTCCTCTGTGGTACCAGCAAGGCTTTGGCAACTTCAGGCTGACAATTCTATCAGCTTCAAAGCCTTTGCAAAAATGTTACACGCTTTTCCCAGTGGCCCCAGCAGAAGTCCCAGGGTCCACCACCCACGGGTTTTGCCTGTCCAGTTATTGTGATCCAGAGGAGGGAAGAATAATCTGATTAGCCAGCTCTGGGTTCCGTACACATCCCTGGAACCTGGATGTGAAATCACCTCAGTCCACATGTTGAAAGTAAAGTAAGGATGGGTAGTTATCAGAAAGCAAGTGGGGGTATTATTATTAGAAGGGTAGAGAGGGCAAGAAAAGACATCCACCACTAGAAGCCACTGACAAGTCCCCAATGGACCCAGACAAGCAGGATAAAAGGTGGGATCACTTGGTGATTCAAGTAATAGTCAACCCCCTCAGCTGGGACTGGGATTGGGAGGGAAAACCCCAGAAAAGACAAAGAGCAGGGAAGCCATGTTAGTCCTATCTGGGATGCATTCAAGTAGCTAGCGCCCTGCATAGCATGCAGACACTGCTCAGTCCCTGCTGGTTGTTATTGCTGTCGAGGTTAATCCGAGGGGGAGGTCTGCAATCTGAGGGTGCGGGGTCAGCGGAGGGTATGCCCCTGGCTTGCCTGTGTCTAACAAGCCCCCTCTCCACAGCCATGCGGTGCCTCCACAACAGCCACTACAGTCTGTGTGTGAACCCCTGCCCTGCGGCCTGTCCCGGCGTTCAGGAAGTGGTGCAGCTCCCCACTCCCTGTGCTGAGGGCTGCGAGTGTGAGGATGGATTCTTCCCAGCTGGGCGTGACTGCGTCCCCGCGGACCACTGTCCTTGCTTCCACCATGGCCAGTACTTCCCTGTGAGCATCCTCCTGGGTCCTTGTCGGAGCTTCACTTGGGTCCTCCCACTTTGCCTTGGATCTCCATGCACTTCCTTGTATGGGTCTCATCTCAGAACCTCTGGCTGCACCCTCCCTTCAATGCTACCTCCCTTTTCACCCTCCCTCCCCTCCTCCACAGCCTGGCCAGACAGTCCTCATCCAGAATTGCTCCTCCTCCTGTACCTGCCAACTAGGGGAGGGTGTGGCCTGTGTCCCCTTCAGCTGCCCTGTGGAGGAGGTCTGTGGCATCACAGATGGAGTCCTAGGCTGTCGATTGCAAGGTGCCCAGGGCTGTGGTCTAAGGGGTCAGAGATTGGGGCATGACTCCTAAGTCCTGGGAGGGAGAGGACTGGTGACCCAGACCCCTGGGACTCATATGTGCCTGATCTCTCTCTCCCCCACAGCCACCTTGGCCCCTGTGCCGAGCTCTGTGGCCCCACCACTGGTTTCCCCACCTTTCCCACCCCTGCTCCCCAGCCCCAGTCCTCAGTGCCCAGAAAACTCCCGCTTTGTTCCATGTGGCTCTGCATGCCCAGCCACATGTGCCAACCCCGCTGCCCCAGATCACTGTAGCCACCCGTGTGCTCCGACCTGCCAGTGCCTACCTGGCTACCTGCTGCTAGGGGGCCGATGTGTGCCCCGTGACCACTGCTCCTGCTTCCTGCACCAAGGCCGGACTTTCTGGAGAGACAACTGTACTCAGCAATGCCACTGCCCGACCCTTGGTGCCCTGGTGAGCAAGCTTCCCCAGTGTTGGCCTGACAAGTGCCATGGTCACTGCAAGGCCTCCACGGGTGGCTGGTACCACTGCCTGTTAGCCCAGTCCCCACCCGGTCCCACTGTCCTGGAAAAGTCACCGGTCTGCATGGCCACTGGAGACTTCCACTTCCACACATTTGGAGGAACCCACTATGAATTCCCTGGCTCCTGTGTCTACCGCCTGGTGGGTCTCTGTGGCACAGCCCATGCCAACCTTCAGCCCTTCAGCCTGGATTTGACCCCACTGCTGCGGCCACGTGGCTGGACCAAGGCCCTGACCCTCTTAGCCTGTGGCCTGAGGCTGGACATGAGTCCAAAAGATCTCAACCACATCCGGGTGAGTTTTCAAAGGCTCCAGATCAACCCATTATCCCTTACCGTCCCCACTACCCACAGGTAACCTGGAGTGTCCCCTCTTTTCCTGCTGATGCCCCCTTTATTGACTCTCACTGATCCTCAAAGATGTCCTCCAATTTCTTAACAGCCCATTGACTTGCCTGTTGACCCCTTCCCACCGACTCTCTGAGACTCCTATTACCCTTGAGTCTCCTATCACCTTCCCATTAACCCTCCACTGAGTCCTCAGTTAACTCCCCTTTAACCATAGACTCAGCCTTGATCTTTCCATTGACCTTCCCTTTCTCCCCCATCGAATATCCCATGAACCCATTCATTGCCCCTCCCCAACTGATCCTACCACTGTTATATTGACTTGCCCATTAACCCTATTACTGTCCTCTTGATCTCACTCCACACACCATAGATATGTACTGAGCTATCAGTTAACCTTCCTAGTAATCCACCGACATTGATACTATTTACATGTCTATGGATCTTCCCATTGAGCTTCCTATTGCCATTGAATCCTCAGGGCTTTCTATTATCCCAATTGTGCCTGTCTTTGATTCTTAGTCTCACCCATGGAGCCTTCCTTAGACTGTCCCATTAAAAATCATTGACTCCACCCCCTTTTACTCACCTGCTGAGCCTCCCGATTGCCACCCAAAGCCACCTTAAGCATTCTCTTGATCCTCATACACCTTATATTTGTCTATCCACATTGCCATTATCCCTCTTCTTGATCCTCCCATTGCTCGCTTACTGACTCCCTAATTATTCTTTTTACCCTTCGTTGATCTCCCACAGACCCCTCATGAACTCTTATCTAATCGCTCTACCACTGAACCCTTTACTTACCCTCCACTGATGGTCCATTGAATCTCCTTATGATTCCTAATGACTACCCCTATTAACCAATGTTCCCCTTGATCCTTCTCTGATCTTTTATTGACATTTCCAAGAATTTCTACTGAAATCTCCTACATCCTTGCCCCGCTGTTCTCGCCACCTGCATGCCCTCCCTGTAGGTGGATGGAATTCTGGAATCGCTGCCTTTCTTTCACGGCCACTGCCTCCGTGCCTACTACCAAGGCCGCCAACTCTGCGTAGACACGGACTTCGGCCTCTCCCTGACCTACGATTGGGACAGCCTGGCACGTGTAACGCTGCCGAGGCTCTATGGACCCTACCTGTGCGGACTCTGTGGCCAGCACGGCCCGAGCAGCCCCACCGTGCAGGTGCCCGACACCTGGAAGGTGGCAGAAGTGCCGGGCTGTGGCCCATTCTGCGGGTCCCTCTGTCCCAGCCCGTGCCCAGTGGCCAAGCGCATTCTATTCGCTGGAGACGCGTACTGCGGGCTGCTGGCGGCGGCCGAGGGTCCCTTCGGGCCATGCTACGCCGCGCTGGACCCGCTCCCGTTCATGGACAACTGCCTGGACGACGTGTGTCGCCACTACGGCGCTCGTCACATCGTCTGCCGAGCCCTGGCCGCCTTCACTGTCGCCTGTCAGGCTCTGGGCGTGCACCTGCGGCCCTGGAGGACGCCTGACTTCTGTCGTGAGTGCGCGGGGGTTGGCGGAGATAGCGGGAGAAGGTCGGAAGAGCTAGGATTTGGGACACCCGGGCGGGGGGGGGGGGGGGGGGACGCGGGAGGACCAATGGGGAAGTTCAGGCCTGGGTGGGTGGAGCCAGGCGCAGAAGGGTGGGACTTGCGGAGGAGTTAGACCTGGAGGGGTAACAGTTTAATTAACGAGATCTTCCTGTCTTTTGTGCCTGTCTCATTGTCACTGTCTCTCTGTCTCCCCGGTGCTTCTGTGTGCCTCACTGTCTCTACCTCACGTTCCCATTCTCTGTTCCTCGTTCTCTCTCCCCGCGGTGTTGCTCTCCACGCCCCCCGCCCGGGCCCCCCATCCTCCGTCTCCTTCTAACGGTCTGTTCCTCTCAACCGGCTTACGCCTTCCTCTGCCCCTCGCTATTTCTTCCCCGCGTCTCCCCATCTCTTTCCCCTCGCTCTGACCCTCCCACCCCCGCGGCTCTCCCCAGCCTTGCGGTGTCCGCCGCACTCGCACTACGAGCTGTGCGGCCCGTGCTGCCCAGTCACGTGCGCTGGCAGAGAGAGCTGCCCCGGCCGCGGCGCCAGCGGCAGCCGCTGCTGTGAAGGCTGCGTGTGCGACGCGGGCTTCGTGCTTAGCGGCGCCGCCTGCGTGCGGGAGGCCAAGTGCGGCTGCTTCCGCGCCGGCCGCTACCGAGCTCTGGAGGCAGTGTGGTACCCCGGGCCCCGCTGCGCGCGCCGCTGCCACTGCGGCCCCGGCGGCGCGGTGACGTGCGCGCCGCGGCCGTGCCGGCGCGGGCGAGTGTGCGGCCTGCGCGGAGGCGAGCGCCAGTGTCTCCCCGAAGGCCGAGGCAGCTGCGCCCTCGCCGGGCCCGCGCACGTGCTCGCCTTCGATGGCCGCGTGCTCACGCTGCCCCCGCCGGCGCCCTCCCCTTCTGAGCCCTGCCTCCACGTGCTGGCCCGCACTGCAAGCCGGGGGCCCTGTCCCTTCAGCCTAGACGTGGCCCGCGATGGGGCCGGGCTGCTCAGCCTGCACCTCAACCTCTCCGGGCACCACCTGCAGCTAGACCGCACCCTTGTCGGCGTCATCACGGTAGGCGTCCACTGAACTGCGCCCACGCCCCGCCCTCTCCCTCCTGGAAGCGCCTCAGTTTCCCCCACCATGTGTAAAAACAATGGGCGTTGTCTGCCCCTCAAGGCTTAAGAGATGGTGCAAGTATGTGACAAGGTAGAAAAGCATTGCCTGGAACACAGTAATGGCTCACTAAAGCGTCACTGTTAGGTATGCATTATCACCTCCTACCCAGGATTGGAGAAAATCAGTCATTCAGGATTATTTCGGTAAATTGTATGGAGAATCTCTCTGTGGTCCAGGAAAGCCCTGGAGGATTTGATGGGGAGCAAGTCCTGGGAGAGCTCACATTCCTCCAGGGAAACAGATGATAAGTAAATAAATCAGTAAAATAAGTAGTACATCTGATGATGGGTATAAGAACTATGAAAAAAATAAAACCGGGAAGAGAGAGAGTGTAAGAACAGAGTAAAGAGGTTTAGCACTTAAATAAGGTGATGAGGAAGACCCCACCAAGAAAGTAACACTTGAGTCAAGATCTGAAGGAGGTGAGGGAGGGGTCCATGTGGACATCTGGGAAGGGGCAAACCAGGCAGAGCAAACGCAAAGTGCAAAGTTCAGGGAAATGGCATGGGAGCAGGCTCAGCCTTCACAGCCCCAATCCTGACCCCTTTCCTCCTCCGCAGGTGGATGGTGAGCACTGCCAGCTGCCCTGGGTATGGGCAGAGGGCAGGGCCTGGGCCACGTTGGAGGGCCGCCATGTGGTGGTGTACACGGCCTGTGGGCTACATCTCATGTATGACTGGGGCAGCCAGGTGCGCCTAACTGTGCCTTCCACCTTCCACGGCCAGCTGGTGGGGATCTGTGGGGCCTTTGGTGGCAAAGTTGGCCCCCTTGACCTGCCTCTAGACAAAAGATCCTGGCCCAAGGGCCTGGTCACTAACCCCTGCCCGCTGCCCCAGCCCAATCTTGACTTTAGCATCAGCTGCCCCACACAACTTGCCCAGATCGTCAATGCTTCCAAACTGTGTAGACTTCTACGGGCACCAGATGGTCCCTTTGGCCGCTGCCTGGGCCATATCAGCCCCAGGCCTTTCCTCAGGATATGCCTGCAAGACATATGTCATACCCATGGCCAGCACCTTGGTCTCTGTGATGCCCTCACTGCCTTTACTGCAGCCTGTCAGGAAGCTGGCATCCCTGTGAAGCTCTGGAGGGGCCCCAAGCTTTGCCGTGAGTGCTCTGGCTGGGTCTGGAATGTATCTGGGGCAGGTGGCAGGCAGCAGGAAGAGCCCATCCTGATGGGGATCAGAGAAGCCTGGACATAGATGGAATTGGCTAAGTAGAGTGTAGGGGGGTGGGGAGGGCATCCAAGAGAAAGAGAACTGTAATTGCAAAGGTGTGAAGGTTGGAAAATATCAATGGGACGCTAGCCTGACCAGAGCAGGAGGCAACAGGATTGGAGAGGGAAACTTGAATCCTAAGCACGGGCCTTTGCCATCCACCTGCAGCCATGGTTTGTCCACCCCGAAGCCACTACAGCATCTGCGCACGGACCTGTGATGGAGGCTGTGTCCAGCCTACCAGCCCTGCACACTGTTCTACCCAATGCTATGAGGGCTGCCAGTGTGACCCTGGACTCATTTTTGATGGCACAGACTGTGTGTCTCAGGACCACTGCGGCTGCTTTGACCGTGGACGCTACATCCCTGTAAGAGAGGTCCCTAGGCATGGGCGGGTGGGTGCGGAGTTTCCCATATCTCGTCATAGGATGTTCCCTGGACCACACTGTATCAGTCAGCATTTGCAGTTGTAAATGACAGAAAATGATGCCAAGTATCTTAACTACAACAAGGATATATCTACCTTTAATTGTTTAAATTTGAGGCCTTCAGGCATGGCTGGATTCAGGGGCTCAAATGATGTCACTAGGACTCAAGTTTCTTTGTCTTTCATCCCTGCCTTTTCCTTTTTCTATGTTGGCTTCTATATGAAGTAGGCTCTAGGTCCAAATGCTGTAACGGAGGCTCAAAACTGCAGTGACTTAAACTCGATAGAAGCTTATTTCTCTCTCATGAACAGTCCAAGAATAACCAGTTTGGTTCCTTCAAGTCAGGGACACAGACTCCTTCTATCATGTGGTTCTGCCTCCCCTGTAGTATTGCAATCGTCTGCTCCCGACCACATCTACATTCATGCAAGTTGGCCAGGAAAGGAGAGGGGACAGGGAGGTTCACGCCTCCTCTCTTTGAGGGCATAACCCAGAAGTAGGACATACCACTTCTGTTCACATCCCATTGGCCAGAACTTCACAGAAGGGCCCCATCTGGCTGCAGAGGCAGCTGGAAGACATGTCTTGCACTGGGTGGTCCTGAGTGCAGCTATAAATACTAATTCTGGGGAAGAAATGGAGACTGGATATTTGAAGACATGCATAGCCTCATTCTCCAGCCACATCTGTATGTAGGGCATGGTTGTCTCCTCCTGCTCCAAGCTTATGATGTACATTTAGCCATCTCCGTGGAGAGACAGGCTTCTCTCTCAATAGTTACAGCAGAAGTCCCAGTGCTGACTCCTATTGTCCCAGTGTAGGTCATCTGCCTGTCCCTAAGCCAGTCACAGAAGCCGGGAGATGGGGTACTCTGATTTGTCTCTGACTGGCCACGCCTGGGGCATGTGCCTAGAGCTGAAGCCAGAGAGCAGTGTACCACCTAGGAAACCCCACAGACTGAGAGTGGGGCCAGTTCCCCAAAGAAAGTGGAAGGCTGTTCCCAAAAGACCGTGGATGGACCCTCAGCGGGCAAAGCACTCCCTTCAAGGTTTTGCGCTCTTGGGAGTCCATTCAGAAGTAAAGAAAGGACCCCCAGGATGGCTGACATAGTTGTCTTGGAGATTAGGGGCCACTGGATAGGCAAAAACAATGTTTAAACCCCAGACCACCCTGGAAATGAAGAAATGCCCACACCGGGAGGAACAGGGCATAAGAGCTGATACTTCTGCCATTGCTTGTCCACTCCACACCAGCACTGACACTAGCCCCGCATCAGAATTTGCAGAGAGCTCTTAAGGCTTTTCACACACCAATGAAAAGCAGGAGGGTTGTCCTGGATTAAAAGAGACTAAAAGATCACAATAAGTGATCATTAAGTACACCAAGTGCAGTACGCAAAACTTGATTAGATCCTAAGTCAAAAAATATCGTTAATAGATATTTGGAGACACAACTGGAGAAACGCATCAAACTTTTTTATTTTTGCCCATCTCACAGAGAAAAAAAATATCTCAATGGATTTTTTACTTGTGTTTGTCTTATTAGGAAGTTGAGCATTTTTTTCAAATGCCTAAGAAACATTTGTATTTCCTTTTCTATTAACTTTCTGCATAGCCTCTGCCTGTGTTTTTATACTGACTCATTGGTCTTTTTTTGATTTCTAGGAACTCTTTATATATAAGGAAACTTAGTCCTTCGTGATATATGTTTTATACATATGCTTTGTTGATATTCATAATGGTTTTTTGAATCCAATTTTGAGTCTGTCTGTCTCTGCAGGTTGGGGAGGCACTGGTCCTACCTGGCTGCCAGGAACGCTGTATGTGCTTGCGTGGTCAAGGCCTCCAGTGCCAGCCCTTTTCCTGCCCACAGGGCACAGGCTGCATCCTGGATGGGGGTGTGCGGTGCTGTGAGGCTGGGGAGGGTGCTACATGCCGCCTAGAGCCAGGGGGCCTCTTCATCACCTTTGATGGCTTCAGTGGGCTCACACCCGTGCCTGTTACATCCTGTGCCTATGAGCTAGCCACATTGGTGGGTTCCAGGCCTGAGGATCCTGACTGGTTCCATGTCATTGCTGACTTCCTGCCCTGTCCTGGCTGCACTGCTCACAAACCACGAGTGATCATCGGCTTCAGGGATGGCTGTGCAGCTGTGGGAACCAATCAGGAAATATGGGTAAGGGACTCCCTCAATTCTAGCCAAGACTCTTTCGTAACCTGGAACTGATCCCTGGGGACTTTTGATCCCTCATTGGCCTTCCGTAGCCTTCTAACATAGGACTGTTGCATCACCCTGATCGCACGTTGACCTTCACTGGCTAAATGTCCTTGTCCTGATGTCACATGACCCATTAGACCCCACATAAACTTCACCTTGGACTTCTCAGGACCCACTGACTCCACCTTGACTCAGGTCCAGCTGAACTCCTGGGAACTACTGACTGAGTGATCAGAGCTCTAATGGGGGGAGCCCAGGCAGAGTGATCAGGGCTGGAATGGGGAAAGCACAGGGAAACAGTGGAAGCCCAGAGGAGGTACCCTCAGTTTAGGAGACCAGTGAAGACTTTCTGGAGAAGGTGACAGATGAGCTGGGACCTGATGTTAGGCTGGGGAAGAGAGCAGGGAGGAGTGTTGCAGAACAAGGCCAGGGAAAAGGAGGGACCATATTTGGGGAGTAGTGGCAAAAATCAACTACTGAGTTTAAAATAGCCCAGTAAATGTCCGTGGACTTAGGACCAAGGAGGTTGTTAGCGACTTAAGAAATCACAGCAGGGAGGGCGCCTGGGTGGCTCAGTTGGTTAAGCTGCTGCCTTCGGCTCAGGTCATGATCCCGGGGTCCTGGGATGGAGCCCCGCGTCGGGCTCCCTGCTCAGCATGGAGTCTGCTTCTCCCTCTGGCCCTCACCCCGCTCGTGCTCGCTTGCTCTCTCAAGTAAATAAAATATTTAATAATAATAAAAAAGAAATCACAGCAGGGGGATGCCTGGGTAGCTCAGTCAGTTAATCTGAAGGCATCTGCCTTCAGCTCAGGTCATGATCCCAGGGTCCTGGGATGGAGTCCCACATCAGGCTCCCCGGGGAGCCTGCTTCTCCCTCTCTCTCTGCCTCTCTCTCTGTCTCTCATGAATAAATAAATAAAATCTTAAAAAAAAAAAAAGGAATCACAACAGGGGGAAGCTCCTGGATTGCAGGTTTGAGGACTAGCAGGAGTAGACACCTCTCTTGACAAGTTGCAAACTCCCCTTGTCAAACAGACGAGAATAGAGCTCAGCCAGGAAGAGGCAGAGGGCAAGAGTATCTTAGGACTAATTTACAATTAGGATTTTATGATGGGAGACACTCAGGGATGTTCAAGTGCTGATGGGAAGAAGCCAGACAAAGGTTGGAAATCCAGCAGAGCGAGATACCAGGGTAGAGGGCACCTGCCTCTCCTAAGGGAACATGGAAGCAGGGGAGCAGCTGAATTGGAATCTGGGCAGGCAAACTGGATGGTATTTATAAGAGGAAAACAAGCTTGAAACCCCATGTTGAGAAACAGAATACAGCTGTGTGGTGGAGACTAATTGTAAGAGTGGGTGGATGGTCCAGCAAGAGAACAGCTGGGGTATCTGCCACAAGCTGGCAGATAAGCTAAGCCAGAGCCTTTGGTTAAAGGGTCAAGAGACCCTGACTGTGTGTCTCCTAAACTTCTATTGTAACTATGGGCAAGTGAGTGAGTGACTCAATCTCTCTATACCTGTGTGCTCTTCCACAAAAAGTGGTGATAAGAATAGTACTCACCACCTAGGGTAGCTGTGAAGATTCCTGCAAAGTGCGTGGCAAATACTAAGAACTCAGTAAGTAGAAGCTGTGACTGCTCTTTGGGGCACCTGGCAGGCTCAGTCAGAAGAGCTTGAAACTCTTGATCTTGGGGTCATGAGTTCGAGCCCCACGTTGGGTGTAGAGATTACTTAAAAGTAAATAAACTTAAAAAAACCTTTTTTTAAAAGCTGTGATTGCTCTTGCAACCACTTCTATATTATTAATGGAGAGACAGTACGTAGAGCAGAATGGTTAAGAACACAGGTCCTGAAATCAGACCCCTTTGGTTCAAAACTGGCTCTGCCACTTACCAGCTATGTGAACCTGGGCAAGCTGTGTTATTTCTCTGGGCCTCAGGTTCTTTTTCTCTTTCTGTCTTTCTTTCTTTCTTCCTTCCTTCCTTTCTTCCTTCCTTCCTTCCTTTCTTTTCTTTCTTTTCTCTTTCTTTCTTTTCTTCCTTCCTTCTTTCTCTTTCTTTCTGATTTTATTTATTTATTTGAGAGAGAGAGCATGAGAAGGGGGAGGGTCCGAGGGAGAAGCAGACTCCCTGCTGAGCAGTGAGCCCGATGTGGGACTTGATCCTGGGACTCCAGGATCATGACCTGAGCCAAAGGCAGTCACTCAACCAACTGAGCCACCCAGGCGCCCTCTGGGCCTCAGTTTCCTAATCAGTAAAAGGCAAGAGGCACATAGGCATATAGTACTGATCTACCTTGTCAGAGTGTTAGTGAGGATTTACTATCACTTAAATACTTCAATATCATTAATGACATAAAATAAGTTAGGTGACAATATATTAAAATATCAACTGCATCATATCCTGCAATATACTGTCACACATTATCTTATAAATAACCAAATATTAGAGCACTTGGACTAGTGCCTGGCACAGAGTGTGTGTGTAAACAGTTATTAGATTATGAAGACACAGGTGAGAGAGATGCGACAGGTTCCAAAGGCTTTTTGTTCTCTAAAGCTCCCTTTTAGGAAAGAGTTTATCATGGAAAATTTCAAGCATCACAAGAGAGTGGTGTTATGAAACGCTGTTACAGTTACAAATATTTTGCCTTTCATGCTTTCATCTTTTCGTCCCACTCTTTTTGCTCTGTTCGTGCTGGAGGATTTTAAAGCAAATCCCAGACCTTATTCCTCTAGCGAAGATCTGCGTATGTGTTTCTGCTAGAGACACGCGCGGCAGGATTCACAGTGGCTTCTGAGCCGCACGGTGGTATTCAAACCCTCATCTCCTCCCCTGGCCCGCCTCCTCGATCTGCAGGTGAACGGACAACCCGCGCGGCTCCCAGCCCAAGTATGCAGGGGCGTGGTCGCACGCTGGGCGGAGGGCTCCCGGGTTGTCATCGAGCGGTCCCCCACGCTGCGGGTGCTGGTGGGGCCCGAGGGGGCCGTGGCTCTGCGGGCCTCCCCCGCGCTCCGAGGACGCCTCCGAGCAGCCTGCGGAGACTACAATGGAATTGCAGCCGACGACCTGATACTCCCAGGAGGACTCCGGGGTGCCAGCCTAACCGACGTGTTCCAGGCGTGCCGAGCTCGGGGCTTCAGCAACTGGTGAGGACCTTCCCTTCTCTTCCCGCGGTACTTGACTCACACCGGCAGAGGGCGCGATCAACGCAACTCTCTGAGCCCCAGGCTGCCTTTGGGCACTTGGAGCTCACAGCCCGTCTCTCTCTTCCCGCAGCACGGAGAAGCTTGTCATGCCAGCCGTGACACAACACTTCACCGCCTGACGCCGTCCCTCTGTGTGTCCCCATGGCTGGGACCTCCCGACGCACACCTGCCCTGGGGATGGGAACCCACGGACCTCCCCGAGATTGTTTTAATAAATAACTTCTGACCAAACCTGCTTGTGCCTGTATCTTCTTCCCAATGCCCCTGCGCCCCGGGAGAGACAAAGGCCCCTCTAGTTCCCGTCTCCCAGGACCCTCTAGGGTCCTGCCTCAGGGGTTACCACCCTGAGGTGGGAACCAAAGTCCCCTCTAGGTCCCGTCTCCCAGGACCCCAAGAGTTAGGTCGGGATCCTGTCCCCTTCAGACCCAAAATCTGAGTAGGAGCGCCTGGGCCTCCTCCTCCTCCGTGTTCCCAGACCTGCAGTACCCTCTCAAGGACACAGATTCCTTGTGGGGGCAGGCCCCCCGTGAGCCAACAGCACCGCCCCTGAGCCGCAACGTTGTGACGTAACTGCATCGACAGCCAATGGGACAACACAGCAGGAGGCGGAAGTTTTGGAGGGCGCGGGCCGGAAGTGCCCGTTGCCCCGCACAGCCGCATCTCCTAAAGGTGCCGCGGCGCCACTGTTCGTGGGGCATTGCCAGCGAGCGCCCGCGGCCCAGCTGCTACCATGAGCCGGCCCAGCCGGCTGCAGAGGCAAGTTTTGAGCTTGTACCGCGAGCTGCTGCGCGCCGGGCGCGGGAAGCCGGGCGCCGAGGCGCGGGTGCGGGCCGAGTTCCGGCAGCACGCCTGCTTGCCACGCTCCGACGTGCTGCGTATCGAGTACCTGTACCGCCGCGGGCGGCGCCAGCTGCAGCTGCTACGCTCCGGCCACGCCACGGCCATGGGTGCCTTCGTGCGCCCGCGGGGTCCAACCGAGGAGTCCAGCGGCGCGGGGGCTCTAGGGACCCAGCCTGACAGTGGTGCTCGTCCGAGGAACCCCCTCGGCATCATGGAGTCACCAGAGACCCCTCCCGATGGGCGATGACAGGCCGAGGAGCTCACCCGGTAGCACAGGGGAACCGAGGGCCCGCCTGACTGCGTGGGGAAACCGGGGAGCCCGCCTGATGGAGGGTGAGATGTCTTGAGAAGACATGTCCTGAGAAGACCAGCTGTCTGGATTGGGGGAATCGGAGGCCCTCCTAGCGACGTGGAGTCCTAGAGACCCCTATGATGGATGCTGAGAGATGCTCGACCTTGGCCCAATCCATGATGACGGGTCTACTCTCCCCATGAGGGTTTGGGGCGGCTTGGTTGCTGGCTGGCTGAACTGTGACCAGCTGAGAGCTACTGACCGGAAAGGTTGGGAGGCAGGACGCCCGCCGTCGGACAGAAAGAAGAGACACCCTTCTCTTGACCCTGGGCTTCCCTCTCTTGTATTTAACTCTGAGAAGAGCAGACTTTTTGCAGAGAAGTTTGGGAAGATACCCTGATGGATGGTGAGAAGCCCCGAATCCCCCTTTGGAAAACTTTCTTCGCATTAGTTGGGGCATACTAGGACCTGGGAAGAAGGGGCTGGGATATCTTACCCCATCTGATCAACTAAAGACCCCTCAAGACCTATACTTGTTAATTCTAAGGGGGAACCCTGACTCCTGCACCCTTCTCCCAGGACTGTTGAACAAAAGGAATAAAATCGGGGATGTGATTACTTCCCTTTTGGTGGTCTTAAAGATTTCACATGTTTGGGGATTTTTGAAAGTGCCCTCGCACCAAGAAGTGACCTTCTGGGAGGGATAGAGAAGAGCTGTCTCTTCCACGCTGGAGCCCTCTAAACTAGCAGATTGGTTGAAAGCAGCCTAGTTCTTGCTCCTGGGCAGATCCTTGGGACCCACCCTAATTTGACCCCAAAGAAACCCTAGTTGACTCCTTCATAGAAGGTAGTGAGGTGAGAGAGAAAATGGTGGAGCTGAGGCGGCCTGGGTGGTAACCCCTGAGGCAGTACTGGGGACCTCAAACATGGCTAAAGAGTCCAACCTCAGCTACAAGCGAGGATTTTTGTCAGCAAGGCCCAGGCATACCTCCTCCCATATTCCTGTATTGATCTTCCTTAGACATTCTCTGGGGTACTGCATTTTGCAGCACTGAATTCTATTTGCGCCCATGTCGGTTACATAAGTGGAAAGCAGATGAATTCTTAGCAAATGCCGTTGGGAAGAGGAGGAGAGCCTTAGGAAAGGAACTCAGACTTCTGACCAAAGAGAGGACAGACAGAAGAGAAACATGACTCTGCTCTAATCCCCATGGGGGACACAGGTGCACAAAGAGTTATAAAGTGGAGTTGATATATGAAGAATTATAAGGAGTTTCCCAGATGGTAGAGTCAGACTTCTAAGCAGGAGGACCAGTGTGGGCAAAGGTCCGGAGGGGACAAAGGGGAGAAATGCAGGATTCCAGCTGGGGCCTGGATTGCCCCGGAGCACAGGCTGTTGTGGCTTGCACACATGGCTTCTACTTCAGTTGTTTCGGCTTGCTCATCTCTCTTCAGCCTCAGTTTTGTTTTGTCTTGTATAGAGTTTGTGTGGTAGAGAGAATGAGGGAGGGGAGTGCCTGATCTGAGGGAGGAGGTTGTAGGTCATTGGTAATTAAGAGCATGGACTCTAGACCTGCAGTGCCTGGTTTCGGATCCTAACTCCAACATTTACTAATTATATGATCATGGACCTGTGATTTAACCTCTTTGTTCCTCAATATCCTTGTCTGTGAAATGGGCATCATAATAGGGCCTCCCTCATATGGCTGTTAGGATACAATGGATTAAATATGTGGTGTGGCACCAAATGGTGCCCCAACTCCATGACCTTCTTGCCTACTTGGGTCCATTTGGAGCTGAAGAAGAGGGTTTCCAGGAGACAGCCAGCTTCCTGCCCTGAGCAGCTGTCCCAAGGGGCCAAGCCAGGGACCGGGTGGCGTGAGGTGATCTAGTGGGGCCTTGGGGATGTCTGGGAAACTCACAGTACCTGATGAGGAACCACTAGCCACACCAGCAAGTTACACCACTCTTTTTTTTTTTTGAAGATTTTATTTTTAAGTAATCTCTACACCCAACATGGGGCTCAAGCTTACAACCCCAAAATCAAGAGTCACATGCTCTACCGACTGAGCCAGCCAGGTGCTCCATGTTACCACACTCTTGCTCAGCCCCCTCCCTCAGACAGCATTGGACAATCCTGGATATGAATGATGTGGAGGAATGACTAGGATTTTCTTGACAGCATAAAAGTAGTGTGATTCGATTTTCAAACAGTCCCGATCTGGAGATGTTCCAGGAATTGCTCATGAGTGAAAGGATATGATGTCTAGGATCGGCTTCAGAGTGTAATCTAGGGAGAGGGGAGTGGGTGCCTGGGAGGATTAAACAGGATTGGCTCTGAACTGATAATGACTGGAGCTGGTGATGAGTCCGCGAAGACTTGTAATGCTGTCCCTTCTTTTGTACAAGTTCTCAAAGTATCCGAATTGAAGTTGGGAAAACAAAACAAACTCTTTGGTCCCCAGCCTAACTCAGAAGTCCTCACTGTGGTCCACAAGGCCTCACCTGATCGGGCCCCATCACCTGTCTCACCTCACCTCCTACTTTCTCCCTCTAGCACTCATGCTCCAGCTACATTGGCCTTCCCCCTTGCCAGGCACACTTCTACCTCCGGGGCCTTTGCCCTTTTTCCCTCTACCTGGAACACTCTTCCTCCAGGTCTGCACTCTCCAGTATAACAGGGAGCAACCTGAGATTTGAGTATTTGAAATGTGATTGAGGGCCAGCTGGCTGGCTCAGTTGGAAGATGCGACTCTCGATCTTGGGGTCATGAGTTCAAGCCCCATGTCTGGTGTAGAGATTACTTAAATAGACTTTTAAAAAATGTGATTTGGGACTGAGGAATTAAAAACATTTTTATAGGGGCGCCTGGGTGGCTCAGTCGTTAAGCGTCTGCCTTCAGCTCAGGTCATGATCCCGGGGTCCTGGGATCGAGCCCCGCATCGGGCTCCCTGCTCGGCGGGAAGCCTGCTTCTCCCTCTCCCACTCCCCCTGCTTGTGTTCCCTCTCTCGCTGTGTCTCTCTCTGTCAAGTGAATAAATGGAGTCTTTGAAAAAAAAACAAACTTATAAATGTTTTTTAAAGATTTGAGAGAGAGAGTGAGCGGGAGAGACGGGGAGAGAGAATCTGAAGCAGACTCTGCTCTGAGCACAGAGCCCAACCTGGGGTCAGTCAGTCCCACAACCCCAAGATCATGACCTGAGCTGAAACCAAGAGACGAGTGCTCAACTGACTGAGCCACCCAGGAGCCCCAAAAATTTTATAAATTTTAAGTAATTTAAAATTTTTAAAAAGATTTTATTTACTTATTTGACAGAGAGAGACACAGCGAAAGAGGGAACACAAGCAGGGGGGAGTGGGAGAGGGAGAAGCAGGCTTCCCGCGGAGCAGGGAGCCCAATGTGAGACTCCATCCCAGGACCCTGGGACCATGACCTGAGCCGAAGGCAGACTCTTAACAACTGAGCCACCCCGGCACCCCAGTAATTTAAATTTTAAAACAAGCAGTGTAAAATGTTTTTTTCCATTAAACACAACTTTGTTGTTTTGGTAGGATTACATTTCATTTTATCTGTTGAAAAGTGTCCGAATTGAGATGTGCTCTAAAGTATAAAATACACACCAGGGGCGCCTGGGTGGCACAGTCGGTTAAGCGTCCGACTCATGGTTTCAGCTCAGGTCATGATCTCAGGGTCATGAGACTGAGGCTGTGTCGGGCTCCATGCTCAGCATGGAGTCCACTTGAGATTCTCTCTCCCTCTCCCCGCCCCTCCTGCTCATACTCTCTTTCAAATAAATAGATTTAAAAATAAAATAAAATAAAATACACACAAGATTTCAAAGACTTAGTAAGAAAAAAATTGTAAAATATCACATTTTTAGATTGATTGCATATTGAAGTGATAATATTTTGGGTATACAGTGTTAAATAGAGTAAAAATTATTAAAATTAATTTTACCTGTTTCTGCTGTTCACAGAAAAGTTATTTTTTTTTTAAGATTTTATTTATTTATTTGAGAGAGAGAATGAGATAGAGAAGAGAGAGCATGAGAGGGGGGAGGGTCCAAGGGAGAAGCAGACACCCTGCTGAGCAGGGAGCCCGATGCGGGACTCGATCCCGGGACTCCAGGATCATGACCTGAGCCAAAGGCAGTCGCTTAACCAACTGAGCCACCCAGGCGCCCGAAAAGTTATTTTTTTTAAGATTTTTATTTATTTATTTATTTGAGCGAGCGCGCGCAAGCAGGAGGGGAAGGGCAAAGGGAGAGGGAGCGGGAGACGCTGGGAGCCCTATGCAGGGCTCGATCCCAGGACCCTGAGATCATGACCTGAGCCAAAGGCAGATGCTTAACGGACTGAGCCACCCAGGTGCCCCATGGAGATGGGCCCTCCACACAAATGCCAGATCTGGGGGCCGGGGGCGGGGGGTGGGGGAGGGTGGTATGTAGAGGCCACTTTTAGGCAACAGGCTTGAGCGATGGAAAGTTGAGCAAGGCAACAGGGCCCCCAGTGGCCACCACGCTGAATGCAAAAAGGCTCATTAAGCGACCCACCTGGAAATAATCATAGGCCTTCACTGACCAATGGGCTACCTCAAGCAGGCACAATTACCAAAAAGGGGAAAATTGCATTCATTCCCATACCTTCTCACTCCACCCGGTAACTATAGCCCCTCACCACCGCCTCTTAGCAGAGTCTCTCCTTTGCTGTCCCGCCCACTGCTCCATTGTGGTGTATTCAGTAAACTTCTATCTCCTTTAAAAAGTAATAGAATTATGTTTGTGCCTCACATTATATCTGTCTGGGACAGCACTACTCTAGGAGTCCTGTGGCTTGTTTCCTCACTACAGTTTACCCTAATCACATAATTACAATATAATGACAAAATTGTCTCCCTGAGGCCTTCCTCAACCGCCCTAATTAAATTGTATCCCGTTTCCCTTTGCCTACTTTAGTTTTCTCCTTAACACTTAATCGCCATCTGACCTGTTACATATTTTACCTAGTCCTTTTATTGACTGTTGATCGCCTCCATTACAATGTCGGGCCCACGGGGACAAGAATTTTCACCTGTCGTGTTCACTGTCGTAGTCCTGCTCTTTGACCAGGAACTGACTGACTCAAAGCAGACACTCAGTTTTGAGTGAATGAAAAAATGAATGGCACAGACTTGTTTCATTACCTAGTCAGTTGGGTCAGTATTGCCAAGACTCTGCCCACACACTGTGTGGTGACTCCAGGGAGACATGGCTCTTCCTTGATTGGGGACAGAGACTTGGTGTGGAAACAAGACAGACCCGGGTTTGTGTTCTGGTTTTTCCCCGAACCTGGAGTCTCTTGGAATCTGCTGCTCCTGCCTCCCTCCCTCGGTGTCCATTCCACCTTCTGGTGACAGCCCCTCAGTTTTCTTTGAAGACCCGCTCCCCCCCATTTTCAGTACACATGGTTTAGGAGGGCTAAGTGCAGCTGCCAGGGGAGCGGGTGACACTGGCCAGGGGAGCCAGTTTTGGGACTCTGGAGCTGTAAGGGAAGAGTGAAGTCCTATTGGCTGCTAGGTGGGATGTGTGCTTGGAGGCTTTGAGGGGCACTCTGGCTACCACTAGGGAAGCCAAACCAGTGGAAAGAACTGAGAGATGGAAATACCATGTGTGCCCCTGGACCCAGCGGTGCTTGTGGCCTGAACTTTTCAGTTACCCACAAATCAGTTCCCATTTCTGCTTACATCAGTGGGGATTGGGCCTCAGCCACTTGCTCCCTGTGTGGCCTTGAGCCAGAGGCTTCCTCTCTTCCCCTAAGAGCCTCAGTTTCATGTTCTGTTAAGTGGGGACGCACCATTGGGTGGCTGTGAGCATTAAAGAAGGGACGTGTGTTTAGTGCACATCCAGGAGCCTGGCACAGGGCTCCTGCCTCTGTTCTTGAGTCTGGCCCTGTTCCTCTTGTCCTGAGTGCATAAACTCCGAGGAGAGGATGAGCTTAGACACCTGAGGCTGAAGACTGGACTCCGGGACCAAGCCCTGGCAATTCAGCTTGGTGTCATCAAGACCCCGGGGAAGTGGGATTTCATGGTCCTACAACAGGGATGGCCCAGTCTGGGAGTCCGCCATGTAGAACTTTTTAAGATTTTATTTATTCATTTGACAGAGGGAGAGAGAGAGAGAGAGAGAAGCCGGGGGAGCAGCAGGGAGAGGGAGAGGGAGAAGCAGGCTCCCCACAGAGCAGGAAGCCCGATGTGGGGCTCGATCCCAGGACCCCGAGACCATGACCCGAGCCGAAGGCAGATGCTCAACCAACTGAGCCACCCTGGCGCCCCCCCCCCCCCGCCCCATGTAGACTATTTGAACAGAACACCTGTATGGATGCCGGAACCCACGTCACCTGCATCCTTCCCGCACACACTTCAAGCTTCCTGGGGCAAGCACCTATGCCTCTTTCCTGTGGAGCCTGGACAGGCAGGAGAGGCGGGAAGTGCTGGGGAGTTGGCATTCCAGGAACAGTCCCTAACCAATGAGACACGGAAGCTGGCACATAAATGCCACAACTTCTTCACCCTTTGGGTGGAACCACTTTAAGTGTGTTCCACAGACTCTCCCAGAGGTCCCTAGTGGGATGGACCCCAGATGCCCAGCAACCAGCTCATTAACTGCCTTCCCTGGCTCGCTTCCCCCACACCCCTAATCAATCCGTTTAGGGGGTCACCTCCCCAGTAAACTACTTGTGCTTGAATCTTTGTCTCCGGGGCTGGGGGACCCCGACCCGAGATGGGGCGATTTCGTTCTGTGTTGTACATTCAAAGCAAAAGGATCTGTGGAGGGGCCGTCCAGACATCAGAGCTGTATCCCAAACTCTGAACTCAATCACCCGGTATCTTCTCACATTCTGCTATGGTCTGAACGTGCCCCCTCAAGATTCACATGCTGAAATCCTAACCCCCAATGTGATAATATTAGGAGGTGACGCCTTTAGGGAGGGATTAGGTCATGATGGTGGAGCCCTCATGGAAGGGATTGAGAGACCATGTGAAAGCTCCCTGCCCCTTATGTCATGTGAGGAGACAGCGAGAAGGCGACCATCTGTGAAGCAGGAAGCAGCCCTCATCAGACGCCCAGTCTGCTGGCACCTTGATCTTGGACTTCCCAGGCTCCAGAACTGTGAGAAACAAACTTCTATTGTTTATAAGCCACCCAGTCTGTGACTTTGTTACAGTAGACCACACGGACTAAGACACATCCTTTGACAGTGACCGTTTATTACATATGTCCGGGCTATGTACTCAGATTGGGGGGGGACCATTGACATAGCTGAGCACCAGGTAAGGTGTCCTGGCCAGTCGGGCAGGACAGCAGCAGGAGCCCCCTGACGGTGGCAGGAGCAAGGTGACACCCACCAGGAAAAGGAAGAGGAGGAGGAGGAGGAAGGTCAGGCAGTGCCCGGATGCAGGAGGAGGGGCTCTGTGAAGGGAAATGCAGTGTTAAGAGCGTGGTGCGCTGCCACCATGAGCCCTGCTCCCCACTCCCCAGACCCATCTCCCAGGCATCTCACCCAGGGTCTACCTCCAACATCACGTCCTGGAGATTGGGAGATGCCTGCTTCTTGTCCTAAGGGGAGACAGCAGCCAGCAGCAGAATGGATGGAAGTAACACTTAGTCTGGACTCTTCCTTACTACTACAGACCTACAGGGCTGAGTTTATACTTCCTCCTTTCCCGGTGCCCCCTGAACCCTAGGACCCAACCCACATGGCCTTGGAATATCTCCAAGTGGGGTGGATATCTGTGCCTGCCCTACATCCAGTCTTCCTTTTCCTGATAACGGTGGTTCAATGTGTGAAGGGGGTGGAGGGCATCCTGCCTCCCCACCCTCAGGCCTTTGGGCTCTCCCCACTTCCATGACTAGGCATGTGAGCCCGATCTGGCCAATGAGAGCACTCTATTAGCTTGGCCACTGTGATTGGTTCAGGGTGTAGGTCATGACTCAAGCTGGCCAAGTGGAAGTCAGCCCTGAGACTTTGCTGCCAGTAGGTTGGTGGCGCTCTGCTTCTCCTTGGGCGGGTCAACCAGTGGGACGTGAGTGTTTAGCCACTGGGGCTGCCATTTGCTGAGAAGGAAACCACCTTGAAGAAGAAGAGCCCAAGAGAGGGAAGGACTGAGCCTTGATAGCACCTGAGATCTTTTCAGCAGCACCCGGACTTTTCACTTACATGAAAAAATAGCATCCCTTTCTTTTGTGTAATTCAATTTGGGTTAGGTTTCTGTCACTTGGCATCAAGATTCCCGAGTGATAGCCGTGGCTGAGGACCTGCTCACCTGAGACTTCTGGAGCAGGGAACATCTTTGGTGACCTGCCAAGTGTTTCCAGTGGTTGAAGCCCGACATGAGCATGTCCTGTGGGGAAAGAGAGGTGTGGGGTATTTGGAGAACTAGGGACAGACACAATGTTGGGCAAGGGCCAAGATGGGCTTGTCACAGAGATGAGATTCTGGGGGAAGAAAAAGATCTCAGGGAGAGAGAAAGAGAGGGGGCAGAGCCGAAGAAAACAAGAGAAAAGAGACATTACTTATTCATTCATTCAACAAATATTTAATGAGTGTCTATTACATGCCAGGCACTGTTCTAGAATCTATACACAGGCAAAGTCCTAGCGTCCATGGAGCTTATATTCTAGCAGAGAGAGACCACACATAAATAAATGTACAATGTCCAGATGTGGTAAGTACTGTTAGGAAATAAAGAGGTTAAGGAGTGATCATGTTTGGAAGTCAGGGCAGGCCTCTCTGAAGAGGTGACATTTGGGAGGGGCGCCCGGCTGGTTTGGTTGGTAGAGCATGTGACTCTTGATCTCAGGGTTGTGAGTTCAAGACCCACGTTGGGCATAAAACTCAGTTAAAAAAATTCTTTTGTGACATTTCGGGAGAGACTGGAATGAAGTGAGGAGATGAAGGGGCATGAGTCGGGGGGCTTTGAGATAGGAGTGACTTTGGGATGCAGAACAAGGAGGCTAACATGGCTGCAGAGGGGAGAGTGAGGGAGAGTGGGGGAAATGAGGAAGTGCAGATAGAGACCCCAAGAGGGAAAACAGAAGATGCAGAGACCAAGAGAGGCGGGGAGGAGGGAGGGAGGGAGAACAATATTGAGACAGCAAAAGAGAAAGAGACACTGAGAGAGATTGAAGGAGAGACAGAGCCACCAAGAAGTACCTTAATAAGAGACACACAGAGGTGTCCGAAGGGTGCCTGTGGGGGAGGGGTATCCCCCACCTGCTCTCACCTCAAGGCCTTGTCCCCCGCTCTGGGGGCCTCTGTGGCCACACAGCTCACAGCGAGCTCCTGGTGTCCAGGCTGTCTTTTGCCCCAAGGGCCTGAGGCGTCCAACATCCCCTGCCGGGTCCCACTCCAACTCTGCGGGACTGGGGTAGCTACTGGGTGCCCAGGGCCCCCAGACCCCACCAGGTCCTGGCCCGTCCAAGTCCCCCTCGACTTCCAAGTCCTGATCCAGTGGGTTGGCCTCCTCAAATACCTGGTCAAAGGACAGAGTCATGGGGGGTGTGGAATTGGTACCTGGGGCAGGGACTGCCAGGGTGGGCCGTACCAGGCTAGAGCTGACCAGCTGGGCCTGCAGCCACCACAGTCGCCGAAAGATGCTGCCTCGGTGGGCTCTGAGGGCCCTCAGGACCTGCTCCAGGGATGCCCGGGCCCGAGGCTCACTCCGCTGTGCCAGCCCCTCACCGAACGCCAGCAGGGCATCTACACGCTCCGCTGCCCCACGCAGGTCTGCCTGGAGGGCCTGGGGATACAAGGTCAGACACCACCCCCCACTCCCCACCCGTACCCCCACACACCAGGAGCACCAGAGGTCTGGGACCTGGAGTTACATCTCTTCTTGTCCTTCCTAGCCAGACACCTGGCACATGGAATAAACCCATTTCCCACCCCAGGAAGTTGGCACCCACTCCTGAGGCCCTGCTCACCCTCCCACAGCTTGGCCTCCCGCTGCCCACCTGCAGCTGGCCCATCCTGCTCCGGGCTGATGCCCAGGGCCCCAGGCCTTGCTCTCGGTCCTGCAGCCGGAGGCCCAGCCCCAACAGGCATAGGGCTAGGCTGTCCTGCTCGGCCTCCAATACCTCCTGGCCGGAGCTGAGGTGCTGAGGAATACAGGGGACTGAGTTAGAGCCGGTGGGCCACCCCTCTGCTGCTGCTCCTGTCGCAGCGTCCATCTCTGGGTCTGCACCAGGGTGGCTCCCACCTGGAGTCCTTCCTGGGGGAACCAGGCCTGAAGACCTCTAGTTCAAAGACTCCAGGTTTCCAAGGCTCCTAGAAACATGGACATATGGGGCCTGGGGGCCTGGACAGGGAGAGGTGATGGAGCTGGATATCCCTACAAGGAATGGGACCGTACCAGGGTCAATATGAAATAATTCTCTCCCAGTTGGTAAAGTAATGAAAATCTTCTAGTGTGATTGGTAAGTCATTTTCTAGAGCATCCTCCGCCGCTCCCCCCTCCCCCACCACAGATACCCAACGCTTTTCCAGAATCATCATCTCATCCCCAGAATCTGGGGGAGAGGAAGTGAGGGCTGCCACAAGGGGCCTGGATCACCTCAGCTTACCTCACAGTGTTTGCCCCCAGCTGGGTCCTCACTGGAAGAGGGTGTTGGCAATCTGAGGGGACAGCAGCAGGCTCAGTGCCCCTCCACCCACCCTGGAAGTGTTGGGGAGGGTCCAAGGCATCTTACCCCAGTTTCTGGGCCTGGTCCAGTCTGAGAGGTATGAAGCATTGACAGGCCTCTGGGTGCCTACGTGCCCATTATCCACCCTACCTTACCCCTCTCCACAGCTCCCTCTGCCACGTCCCTAGGTGATCATAGCCACAGTACCTCTCACCCTCAAAATGCCCCCACTACTGCCCCCACCCTTTTGGGACCCAAGTTTCAAAAGCCCCAGCCCCTACCTGTTTCTCTCCTCTCCAGATGCAGGGCAGATGGTACATCCAGCCATGTCCAGTTCCCTAAGGCCTCCAGGGGGGTGGTTGAGGGGCTCTGAGAGGAGTCTAGGGCCCAGAGGTGGGGGCAGGGCCATAGCTGTGAGCCTGGGGATAGTCAGTGAGGATCCCCAGTGAGAGCCCTCTCCCTGGCTCCTGGGCAGCCAGAGGCCCAGGAGCAGGCTCAGCTCTACCTTCCAACAAGCAGAACGTGGACACAGGTAACCTGATGCCCAGCTCAGGTGACAGCAGTACCATTTAACTCCTCCCTCCCTAGCCAGCCAGTTAGCTGAACCTAGGCTCACCCCATTCATCCCACCTAAGGGGTTTCCTGATAGAACCCTGACCCAAGAGCCCTGGATTCTGCCCCATACATCTGACCCCAGGGCCCACACCACCCAAGGTCCCAGACACTGCCCCTCAGGAACCCACGCATCTGCGCCCCCCCCCCCCCCAATCCAAAACCAGAGAGATTTTTATTGGTTTATTTGAAATGCGACCTCTTCCTGTAGTTCCCACAAGGTTACAGGGAAAATAAATAACCCGCGGCGGGGGTGGGGGTGGGGGTGGGGGTGGGGGCCTCCCGCCTCAGCCCCAGGGTTCGAAGGTCACAGGGTCGCAGCTGCCAGGAGGGAGGAGGCGCAGAGCCGGGGAATGCGAGCGGGCCGGGCGCCTGGCTTCACTTGCTGAGCAGGAGGCCCGTGCGCAGCACGCGGGGCACGCGGCGGATGGTCAGCGAGACGCGCGTGCCGCGCACCAGGCTGGCTCCGGGCCGCGCCGACGGGCAGGCGGCGGCGTTGGGCGGCAGGGAGGTGGCGTCCAGCGCGTCCACGCGGGCAGCTGCGATGCCGTGGAGGAGGCGCGTGTAGGCGGTGCCTCGGAGCACCAGCAGGCTGCGCGGTTCCAGCAGCAGCGAGGTGGCTGGCCGGGGTGGGGACTGGGGCTGCGGGGCGGGCTGAAGGTCAGCGGGTCCCCAGAAGTCAGGCACTTAGAGTGATCAGCGGACTTTAAAGGTGGAGGTGGGGGGAGTGAGTAGGTCAGCGAGTTCCCAGGGGCCAAGGCTGAGGGCAAGCGTGCTCCCTGGGAGAAGCTCTGGAGTGGAAATCCTACGGGACTCGGTTAGTGGGCGCAGGTGGGGGAGGGGCAAGGACCAGCAGTCCCTTGGCTGCAGCTTGGACCCAGGGCTCAGTAGTCCTAGGAAACTGGATGGAACTGGACTGAGGGCTTGGCTGAAGCGAAGAAGGGGCAACAGTGAGGTGGGCAGGAGCGGGTGTGGTCTGGGCCTGTCTGCAAACATCAGGATGTTTGAGGACACCCACACAGTAGAAGGGGGTGTCAGCCTATCCAGGAGCACATAGGGCTAAAAAGGAGCAGCTGGGATCAGGGTGTCCAGGGGAGTTTCTGTGAACCCTGAGGTATGGGAAATGCATTACTCAGAGAAAGGTCAGGGAAGCCGCTATCATACGCAGCCCTCACAGAAGGGAGTCGGTATATCTGGGGGGGGGTCTGTCAGCAGCAAGTCATGGGTTGAGGACCCAAGGAGAATCTGAGGTTGTCCTACAAGGCAGGTCTACACTACTGGAGTGGCAGAGTGGTCTGTGTTGGGGTGCCCTGTGCAGTGCGCAGAGAGAGGATGTCTAAGAGGATGTCAGGGACACCTGCAAGTACATGGTATTGGGGTATCTGAGGATATCAGTGCCTGTTGGAGTACTGGGGAGTCCTGCATAGGGTATATGGACCTTGCGCTATTGGAGCACTCTGAACATGTGGGGCCAGGGGATCCGTAGGGCATCGGGGCATCCATTTAGCAGGTGAGGGTACTGGGGTGTCTACAGATATCATTTCTAGGGCACCCTGCAAATTGATGGGGCTGGAGTCTGGGAGGATGTGGGTGCATTCCATGAGGGGATGGGGAGAAGGTGTCTGGAAGAGTATCAGGGAGGGACTGGGGCCTCTTGGAGGAGGTGGGATGTCGGGATGCCCACGAGTGGCTGGGGCAGTGTCTCGGGGCCCACCTGCTCTGCAGGGTCATCATCCTTTGGCTGCCGCGGCTCGTAGAGGTCCAGCATGGTGTGGGAGCCCAGGCTGATGGTGCTGACGGTCGGGTAGTAGAGTGGCCCGTCCTCGTGGGGCTAGGGAGTGGGCACCAGGGCTGGACAGGGCAGGAGTCCACACCCCCCACCCTCTGGGGCTCAAGGAGGGCGCCCCTGCTTGGGATGGGGGGTGGTGAATGCCTGGCTGGGGTATGTGGCTGCTTAATGAGTAGAGGTGGGTCAACACGATGCCCTGCCCCATGATGGATCAGAGGTCTGAGGGTCGGGGCGAAGATGTGTGCTCACCATGATGCCCTCCCCAGGCAGATACTGGTTCACAAGGACGTGGTTGGCTGGGAGACCCCCAAAAAGGCTGAGGTCAGATACTTTGTCCACGTAGCGCTGGAGCCACAGAGGAAGCCGCTCAGGAACCATCCCCCGGGGATGGGGGAGCCCACCTGGGAGAGGGCAATGGGGTCCTGAGGACACCCAACCGAGGAGCCCTGGCACCTGCAGCCCCCATTAGGGATATCCCAGTGGCTGGGAGCACTCTGACCCTGGGAAACCTCTGACTCTGGAGACCACCATCCGACGCTTCCAAGGCATCCTAACTTCTTCAAACCCCTGGACACTTTGAGATACCCCCAACTCATCAGGAAATCCCTCATCTCTCAGAACCTCTGCTCACCCCTCAGAATCCTCTTGGCCCTTGGAACCCCTTGAACCCTCAAGGACCCACCCAGTGTCACCAACCTGAGCCATCTGCCCCAGCCTACATCCCCAAATTGCCCATGCCCCCAGGCAGGGACACTTACCCCAGTTCTGTAACTTCCTCCCAGAGAGCTGGGTCCACTTTGGCTTTGGGGCATTGAAGACCTAGGAGGTGGGGACGGGTCAGTCCTTTTTCAGGACCACTCTGATTCTCCCACCCAGGTCAACATAAGGCCCTCTACCTAGGATGGAAATGGGTCATCTCAAAGTCTGTGGGATTGTTCTCTGAGACAGTGTTCCCAGGATTGTGTTGTCTGCCCTCGCCCCTGTGTCTACCAGGATCAAGGAAAGGAACCAGAGCTACACAATCGTGGTCTGAATCTACTCAGAGCTCTGGGCTGGACTGGACTCTTTTAACCCAGCAAATAGTGTGCCCTTTGTAATTTCCTGAATCCTGGGCTATCTCAGCACAGCCTGACTTCTGGAACCTCTTTGTTCCTATCACCTGGGGGAGGAAATGTGCTAGGCTGGGCTATCTCAGCATATAGCAAAGAGAGTACTTTGAAAATTCTCCAATGCCAAGATACCAAGAGTCTAGAATGGGCAATCTCCAAGAAGTCTGTAATCTACTCAATAATCTCCTCATTCCTTTCACAGTTATGGGGCTGGAATGGGCTACCTCAGCACAAGAGTCTGTGTTCTGTGGGGTGCCGGAATGGGCTACCTCAGCACAAGAGTCTGTGTTCTGTGGGGTGCCTGGGTGGCTCAGTCGGTTAAGCATCTGACTCTTGATCTTGGCTCAGGTCATGATCTCAAGGTCCTGAGATGGAGTCCTGCGTCAGTCTCCACGCTCAGCGGGGAGTCTGCTTGAGATTCTCTCTCTCCCTCTCTCTTAAAAAAAAAAAAAGAGTCTGTGTCCTGTTGCTTACTTATTCCTGGGACTCAACTAGACAAGACTACTTGGGATGGCATAAGGAGGATCTGTGCTCTGTAACTAAAGTCTGAGGCTGCAAAAGCTCTGAGCTTTGTAAATTCTTTTTTCCCCAAACCTTAAGAATAGAATACAGAATACGGGGCCATCTCAGCACAGGTGATGTGTGCTTGGTGACCTTGTTCCCAAGACTCTGGCTGGGTCTATGCTGAGCCATCTCAGCAGAGGGAAGAGTTTACCCTGTAGCATTCCGATGCCTGGGTTATGTCAGCCCAGAAATCTGAAACTGCAAATTCTTAATTCCTCCAACCTCAAGGGCCCGAACTGGGCTATCTCAGCCTATGTTTGTAACCCCCTTTTCTCTATGATAGCAGGATTGAGCTACCTCAGCACAGAGGGCAGGAGGTTTGTAACGTCCTTGTTTCTAGCATAAGGAATCTGTTTCTAGCAATTTCATCTCTTTTGGAGGCTGGACTGGGCACAGGGAGTCTGAGCTGCGTAATAACTACCTTTCTAAGCATCACTTTGGTTTCCCCTAAGCCTCCTGGGAAAGGCTCTTTCTGACAGGCCCCAGCAGGTCCTGCGAGAGAAACAGGGAAGATGAAGGATGGGTGCTGGGTGGCACTCTCCTTCCTGCCAGGATCTTCACTGCAGCCTTAGGCTCTCTCACACAGAACCTAGGGTTTGGGGAGGGATCTGGGAAGGAGGGAAAAACAAACCAGAAGGGTGCTGGGGTTACCTGTCGAAGCAAATACTCTTCCTCTTCCTTGGAGATGAAGTCAGGGACATAGTAGATTACAGGTGGTGCCTAGGATAGAGAGCCCCCTGAAGGTGCAGCCCTTAGACCTACACAGGAGCCCTAGTATCACTGAGCAGACTCTGAAGAGAGGCTCCGGATGTTCCCAGACAGGCCAGGGCCTGACCTCAAAGGACTAACGTCCATTTTGGGGGTGGGAAGTGGGGGGTGAGGGCGGGGCTATATCCTGAGGGTAAGAAGGAATTTGGAGGGAGGGAGCAGTCCCAGCCCACAGACGCAGGAGTCATTACCCTTACTCTTATCTCCCACCCTCTAGTCCCCATCTTCACCCTCTGCACCCCAAGTCCTGACAACCTGCTCCACCCTGAATGGTTCCAGGGCTGGAACCCTGGCGTCCTGATCCTCCATCGACACCAACTCCATGCACCCAGTCCTGTGGGGGAGGGGAGGACACTCTGAAGTCACCAAGCCTCCCACCCTCAGGCTATGATCCCATTTTCTGCTTTATCAAGGGCCAGGGCCTCACCTCAGCCCTACAGGGAAACTTACTTGGTTTCTAAAACCCGAGTCCTCAGCACCTCAAAAGCCACCCGGACACAGTGCACCCAGAACGCTGCCCCGCTGCCCCAAACTCCATCCACAAGGGCCCATCAAACTACACACATTTTTGCCCCTCTTAAGCCTCTCACAGAGAACATCCTCTGACCTCACCGGGAGCCATTCTCAAGAGCTCCACGCATAGCTTCCAGGGCTGCACCCAAAGCCCCTTCAGTTTGAGACCCCATCCTAACAACATCAGGTTACCAAGCAACCATGAGTCTGGCTGTCTAACAATATTCAAAGTCACACCACGCACCCTCTTCCCGCCTCAAACCCTTTCAGATGCCCCATTCTTAACACCCATGTGCCCCCAATCTGAGTCTCCTGAGATTTCCCCATTCCGGCCCCTTTCACACTTCTCCTCCCGAGACCCCTTCCCTGCAGCAACCTTGGGCCTTCAGTCCGGAGCCCGACTCCTCTCCAACCTTCTTCCTTACCTGAACCCCTTAGACTCCCCAACCCGAGTCTCCTAGTATTCCACACTCTGAGCTTCCCTGGACTCCCATCTGAGCTTCCTCAGGTCCCCACTCTCAGCCCTCTCGGACCCCCATCTCCATCCCCAGCCACCCCCAAAACTGACCGTCCACCAGTGTCCCCTCCAGCACCCGAGTTAAACACCCCCATTCCCTTCCCAGCCACTTCCGCCCCACGTTCCTGACGCAGGTTTCCTCAGACCAACGGGAACTCTCAAAGGGCCTAAGCGTCCGCCTTCCACCCAATCGGCGCTCTCACCCAATATTGCCCCGCCCCTTCGCCCTCTTTCAGTGATAGGCTGCACCTCCTGGCCCCTGAGCCACTGGGGATCCTTCGGAGACGGGTCTTCATCAGGCACCGGCCAATCAGGCTCCAGGACCCTGCCAGTTCTCACTGCGGAGTGGGCCCCAAATGGGAGGGGTAAGCCTTGGAAGGGGCCAGGTGGGAAGGGAAGCCGCCGGAAGGAGACAAGACTGTTAGAACGACTTCCCGCAGGCTAAATCATTCCGTGCCCATTCCGCAGGGAAGTTAGACTGAAGGAAGGACTTCCTCTCTCGTCCTCCCCCGGCAAGGGTCCAGAGGCAAGCCCACAACTCCCCAAACACTGACCTGACGCAGACAAACCATAGAAACGTCTTTATTGAAGGGGACAGGAGTCATGCTGAGTTCGGGGACATGCAGTGAAGGGGCAGTCGTGAGCTGTCCATGTTGGTCAGGGCCCCAGGTCCACCCTAGACCCCCTGGGCCTTTAGGTTCTCCCTCAGGCTGTTGGTCTGGCCCGGGTGCTGTGAGGTCCTTTGGGGCCAGTGACTCAGATTTGGTGTTTTGGACCTGTGACCAGAACGTAGATTGAAATAGGGGGTCCAGGATTTGGGATCCCCTCAAGGCCTTGGGGCCCTTCATGTATTAGAGATGGAGGCTTTAGGATTTGGGGTTCCCTGGGGGCTGGGGCTCTTTGCATTTGGGTATCTTGAGATCCATCGACTCAGGGCATTGAAGTGCTCTGGTTTCCAGGGATGAGAATTCCTGTTTGGGGTCTCCTGGTGCCTATGAATAGGGCTTGAGGTGCCCTGCGAGCCCGGGATGCATATCCTGACTGCAGTCTCCTCCATCCCAGGCACAAGGACCTCCACGATTGGGGTTTCCTGGGGGCTTGGGATTGAATTTTTAAATTTGGGATTCCCTGGGGATTTGGGGATTCCATGATTTGAGGATCCTGGGAGTTAGGGCCTTAGGGTCCTCTAGGGGCTGTAGGACTTAGGGGCACGGGAATTTGGGACATGTCCTCTGGGGTTTGGGATCCCCAGAGTCCCAGAATGGGGCCTCCAAATTTTGGGGTCCCCCAAAGGGGGAAGTCATTACTTAAAAAATAGAGAATTTTCTGGGAGCCTGGCCAGCACTGGGGCTGTGGGCCGTGTGGGATGGGCTTCATACAAGGCACTGGGGGTTTCTTGAGGGTGCAGAGGGTAGGAAGACTTAGGGGTCCTGTAATTAGCACTTCCAGGACTGTTTTGGTGTCTGTAAATTGGGGGTGAGAGTGGGCTAGATAATGTGGGTCTCTTCTTGAGGGGTAAGAGCAGGGATTTGTTAATGTAGGGTGTCTTTGATTGCAGTGTAAGCTTTTGGGGTGACCATGGGGGTCACAACATCTTGAGGGGACTGACGTTAAATGTGGTTGTTACTCTGTTGCTCTGGAGGTATGACCTGTGTTTATTTCAAAGGGATTTGATGGGGGGGGGTGTCTTTGTTATGGGGGGGGGTTCTGATCCAGTGATGAACGACTCAGGAATGTTCTGCTCTGGAGCATGATGTAGAGGTCACCATCATTTGAGGTGATGTGGAAATATGTTACTGGGGGGGTCTGCTCTGGGGGTTGGGGACAGGGACTAGCCTGAAGGTGCTACACTCAGGGAATCTCTTTCTGGGTACCATGGGGTCTGTATTTGGGGGTTATCATGAGGGAATCTGTTAATAATGGGGCCTCAGTGATCGAGGGCTGGCTAATGGGGGTCTCTATTCTGGATGTGTTACTGGGAATCTCTATCTCAGGGTGACTTGGGGGCTCCTTGTGTCAGGAGATGCTAGAGGGGACTCTTTGACGCTCTGTCAGGTAGCCAGGCCTCTAAGACTGCATCTCTGCCCTCAGCATCCAGGGAAACCAGCAGCAGAAGAGCAACCTGGAAAGGAGAACCACGTCTGTCACACCTTGATGCAAGATACGGGAACATCTGGATTCATCACCCCACCCCACCCCCACTCCTGCTCTTCCCCAGGTGTCTGGGATTTGGCCTTTCTGGATTCTGTCCCTGCCTGTCTGGCCTATGCCTTCTCAGGCTCCAAGTGGAAGGTGTTCTGCCTCCTCTACCTGCCCCTTAAGAGTGGAAGACACCAGAATTCAGTGTGGGACCTCACTCCCTAAAAACCGTTTCTGGGTAAGCTGACTAGTCACAAGTTTTCCTAACCTCTATTTCCAGCCCCAACCAGAAGTCCAGATCCCTATGTCCAATGGCCTCGTGCAACCTCTCCCTGAACATCCCACAGGAGGTGGGCCAAGGGTTGGCTACCCACCTGGAGATGGAGTTCTCTGATGCAATGTCCTTTGGGGTCCGGACTGTCGTGAAAGTGCGTTTGGGTTGTGTCACTGAAGGGGAGGGCAAGGTCTTGGGTGAGGGGATGACAGACCCTCAATACCCAACCAGACTCCTTGTCATTGATACTTATCCATGTCCCCAATACCCACCTGGACCCCACATTTCAACACCCATCTGGATTTCATGTCAGTAATACTCCCTTTATCCCCCACACCTACGCATGTCCCCAGTGCCTGCCCAGAGCCTTGTCGTTAACATCCCCATACCCTACCCCCCATAGCACTTGGCCTCTTTGGGATCCTGTCTCATCATTTTCCTGGACCCTATGTCCCCTCTTAAGTACTGGAGATTCTGTCACAAGCATATACCTTCCTCCTGTCCCCAAACCCTCACCCCTCCTCTACCTCCTACACCCAGCCCCCACTCACTTGTCACTTGATGCACTTTTTTGGCTCCGACATTGTCCCCAGGGGGGTCAGTGGAGCCACCAATCCTGGGGAGACATGAGAAGAGTGGGAGGGGTCAGAGTCACAAGAGGCCAGGAGAGCTGAACCCACAGGGCCTACGCAGAAAGAGCTAGAGCGTGGAGGTGCGTAGCCACACTGTCCTGCTGGTCCGAGAGGAAGAGATACCTGACGGGTGGGCAGTCAGGGTTCTGGGAGGCGCCCTGGGGTGGGGTTGGTATTTGGGCTCACCTCTGAATTCGGGATCCTGGCGCAAAGACTCCATGCCGTGGGGGGCAGGTGAAGTACCGGACACCGAAGACAGAGCCATCATGCTTGCCAGTGGGCTGGTCTAGCTCAATGCCATACCAGTAACCTGCAGCAGCGGGGTGTCAGGCTGTCTCAAGGTCTTGCCTGCCCACCCCCCACCACCCCTGCCAGATCACTGTCCTCACCGGGGGCAAAGTCTGTCTTCCCATAGAAGCGCACAATCCCTTGCTTCTGGCCCGCGACAAGGACTTGGTCTCCAACCTCAGCCTTGGCTCCCTCCCGCTGTTGCAGGCTGCCCAGAGACGGGGATGACGGGGGCTTCTTTTTGCCTGAGGTAAAGGGTACAGGAGAAGGGAGTGGGGTCCCCAGATGCCAGCCCTGGGGACCCCATGCCACCCAGAAAGACCCAAGATAGAAATTCTGTCCTGACTCCAATCAGGAACTCTAGAGCCTTCCCCAGAACCAAGAGGGCTTTGGGCTTGAAACAGTCAACTGCCAGAAAACTGGGGGTGGGGGGGGTGTTAGGCCTGAGGGGAAACTGAGTCAAGAACCTGGAGAACCCAAAATCCTTTCTCAAAGCTGAGGTTATTTGGGCCAAAGGAAAAACTGAGTCACAGAAGTCAGAAACCCAGAAATTATCCTTTTAAAAAGAAAGAAGGAGCTGGGTGTGAAGATAAGTCACTAAAGCCAGGAACCTCATAGATGCTTCCCTAAAACTGGGGAAAACCCTTGACCTGAGGGGAGACTAAGTCATAGAAGGCAGAGAACCTACAGATCCTTTGAAGAACTGGGTGGGGGGCCAGTACTACGTCAAAGGAGAAACGGAGTCATAGAAGTGAAGAACTCAGAGATCGTCCTCTAACACAGGAGTTTGAGCCTGGGGAGAAACTGAGTCACCGAAGCTGGGTTACCCACTGAATATCCTCAGATTGGCTTGCCTCGCCTTCCTCACCCAGAAGGTTCCCCCTCTGACCTTTGTGTTCCCTGCGGCCTTTGCCAGTGACACGGGAAAAGTCCATCCGAGGAGTCCGAGGTGTGGAGGTGACGGATGAGGGGGGTGCATCCACTACCTTGGAGATCTTGGACACAGAGGCAAAGAGACCTGGAGGGACAGAGCCTGCTCTGGGAGTGGTCCAAGCCTCTGCCCTCTGCCCACCCCCATCACCAGCATCAGAACTACGGAGGGGACCCCACCACCACCCCTTCTGAGCCCCAGGTGTGACTGACCCTGCTTGGGAGGGCAGATGAAATACCGGACACCCCCAACACTGCCATCATTCTTGCCCTCGGGTTCATCCAGCTCCACGCCCACCCACTGGCCACTGGCGAACTCCGTGGTCCCGCAGAACCGAAGTGTGCCCGTCTGAAAAAACAAGGGAGGATATGGTTTTTGGGGGGGGGGTCCTTGAGAGGCCATGATAGATCACTGGCACACAGGCAGCATGGAGAGTGGATGAGGGAGCCCTAAGCTCAAATCGGTTTGGACATCACCATTTACTGGCTATATGACTTAACGTCACTGAGCTTCTGTGTCCTCATCTATGATATGGGAACAGAAATCACACGTACCTTATAGGATGGTTATAGAACTGCCCTGTCCAATGCAGTAAACAGGCATTAGCCACATATAACAATTTAAATGAACTGAAATTAAATTAAAATTTAATTTCCCTGGTTGCACTCAGCACGTCTCAAGTGCTCAATAGCCACACGTGGCTCATGGCTATTTTACTGGGCAATACAGACACAGAGTATTTCCAACCTCACAGATGGAAAGGTCTATTGGACAGGGCTGTTATAGCCTCAGAACAGGGCCTGGTGCTGAGTGAGGGATCAGTGAGTGTTGATTATTATTATCTTGCAGCTTTGGTCAAATGACCTCTTAGGCCTCAGTTTCACCTGTAAAATGGAGATAGCAAAGCACTTCATAGGCTGGTTGGAACATTTGCAATATACGGAAATTCACTTAGTCGCTGTGAGCCCTCAGTGGGTATGGCTATGATCATTGTGTGAGGCTGCTTCGCTCTCCAAGCCCCAGTTCCTTGTCTGTAAGATGGGTGAATTAATAGTGCCTGCTTTGGAGGACTGGTGTGGGGATCAGAAGAGGACCTGCAACACAGAGAGCTCTTGGAATGCACTAAGCCCTATTCTAAGGGTTTTCCGGATTTTAATTAACTTGAGCTTCGTACAACTACCTGAGGTGGGTACTGTTATTAGCTCCATTTTAAAGATGAAGAAACTGATACCCCGAGAGGTAGAATCAGTGGCCCCAGGCCCTGCAGCTGGAAAGCAGCAAAGCTGAGATTTGCCTGAGTGTGTGACCACTGTGTTATACTGTTTCTCTAAGGGGCAGATTGTTATTATTGTTCTTATCTTCAAACAAAAGGTTTCACCTCTCTCAGCCTCTTACAGTTTTCTGGGTTGTAGAATGGGGAGAGTCAACCCATTTTGCTTTCAGAATTGTCACATGGATTTGATTAGCTCAGGTACAGAAGGTGTTACAGGTGGGGCTGATGCGTGCAGAACCCTTGATCGGGAAACACAATGTGACTTTTACGATTTCTCACGGTACAAGCAATGAAATTCAGGTTCCTTCCAGTGGCTTGCAGGTCGGGTGTGATCCAGCCCCTGCTGACCTTTCCACTTCACCTTCCTGTCTTGCTACCCCTTCCCTCCTCTTGGCCTCTGTACCTGCGGTTTCCTCTGCCTCCATGTTGTTGCAGGTGAGCTCCTTCCCCTCTCAGCTCAGCTCAGACGTCAGCTCCTCACAGAAGCCTTTGGAGCACCCCAGCTCCAAAACTGACTGCGTATGTCCTCAGCCAGGGGCAATTTACTAAATCCAAACATTTTTTTAAGCTAAAAAAAATTTTTTTAAAGTAATCTCAACGTCCAACTCAAATTCACGACCTTGAGATCAAGAGTCACATGCTACTGACTGAGCCAGCCAGGCGCCCCTAAATTCAAGCATTTAATGGTTTTCAAAGCCCTTGCTGCTACCAGAAATTATTTTACTGATGGGCTTCCTTGACTGGCTGTGTCTCCTTCATCAGAGAAAAAGCTCCACAAGAGTGGGTCTGGACTCACACAGCCCTTAATTTCCAAGGGCAGGCTGGGTCCAGCATGGAGACTGAGGGACACCAGATAAAGAAATCAAAGCTGGAATACCTGGATGAATGAAGATTCTCTCTGCCCTCTGGGCATTTGTACCTGCTCCCCCTACGTGGGACCCTGGCGTGCATCCGTCCCATCATACCCCTGATCGTTCCGTCCTTTCTTTTTCCCCCAAGTACTGACCACTCTGGGAGCAGAGGTGGGCCCTCACTGGGGCCCACAAGGCCCAGGAGAACTCACAGGTACATAGCTGCACTGATCACTCTGCTTGTGCTTCCTGGTGACAGCCACGGCTGTTCTGGGCTGTCCCTGTCAGGTGACAGATCTGTCTTCCCTCCCTGGGCCGAGAGCTCAGCCCAGGGTGGAGCACAAAGGAAGCACTCACAGAACAACTGTGGGAATGATTGGGAGGGTGGGTGGCCAAAGGAGAGGGTCTACACTCTGTCCAAGGACCCAGCTCTGAGGCATGAGGGCGGAGGCCCGCCCTCCCCACCTTTCCCCAGTCTCTGACCTTCTGGCCATCCAGCAGCACGCGGTCTCCCAGGCGCAGGCCCAGTGCACTGAGCATGAGATTGCCCGGGACGTTGTCATAGTTGGGTAGCGTGACCTTGGGGAGGGCACAGGAGAGTGGCACAGCCTCCTCCAGCAGGGTTCGCAGCTCCTTGGCCACCAGTGCTGCCTCTGCCTTATCCAGGGACATGTCCATGGGGTCTGGGACCACCTCCGCTGGCACCTGTCCCTTTCGGTTCTGGGGGCCAATGGGAAGAAAGGAAGTGAGGATTCAGGGGCACAAGCTGAACCTCCGCTGAGCCCATGCTCCCAGAGACCCCAGTCTAGGTAAAGCCATGGTAGAACTAGGTCATACCCTAGGCCAACATGGGAATAAGAAGGGGTGAGGCACTGAGGTATAGACCATGTCCCCCAGGAAATCCACCCTCAACCTAAGGCTAGGGATTCCAAGTAACTGAGGGTGGAACTAGGGGTGGAGCCAAGGGAATCAAGGTCACACTTCAGTCTCTGGGTCATGATCTTAGGGAAGCCATGCCCCGGGAGATCCTAAGCCTGGAATGGGACCATGTGATGGTAAATACCAGCTATCACTTCATTTGTTGAGTGTACAAATGATTTTTGTAATGAGCTTTCAGAAACGTAAGTGGTCCTGGCCCCCCCCCATCCTCTGCTGGCCGGGAAAAGGCGGGGAAGGAAGAAGAAGGAAGACACTGGGGGCTGGGCCAGGGGTGCAGTACCCGCAGCGCCGGGTTGGCACCATGCTCCAGCAAACATTTGGCTGCACCCAGGCACAGGTTGGAGGCAGCGATGTGCAGGGCTGAGCCGTGGTTGAAGTCACTGCATGTGGAGTTCACCACTGGGTTGTGGGCGAGAGGAGGGTTCCGGATGAGTGGCCTTGGCACCTCGCCTGGCCCCCCAACACTACCTTACAGCCTCCCCAGGTCCATCTCACAACCCGCAGGCCCCAGTGCCTCCCACAGGCTCGCATGCAGAGCCCTGCCCCTCCCAACCAGTTCCTGCTCAGCCCTGGGGATGGGTCACGGATGTCTGGGCCCCGTCTCCCACACTTCTTGCCTCCAACCTACCACTATCTCCTGGGATCCAGGTCCCCTTGCCCTTCCCCCACCTCCTCCCCCAAACACACCCTCCTCCTGCTTCCAGCCTCCTTCTTAGCCTGGGTCCCATCCCCTCCCAGCCCAGACCCTCCCGCTCACCTCTTGGCCGTGCGCCCTTCAGCAGCACGCGGACCAGGTCGGGCACATCGAAGTAGGCAGCGTAGTGAAGAGCGTTCATGTTGGTCCAGCGGCTGCGCAGCGTTACATCAGCGCCCAACGTCAGCAGCTGCTGCGAAAGGCGCACAGCCGCAGCGGGGTCCCCTGCGCAACAGCCCAGCTCAACTTGCGTCCCCTCCTCCAAAGCCTGGGCCCAGGGCATGGGGAAGGCCCTGGGCCTCAGGAACTGCGCTTTGGCATCATGGGCTGCGGATTCGGGGTGGCGGTCTGAAGGCCAGGATTCTGAGTGGTTTTGAGGGTGTCCAGTCTGGGGGCCTAGGTGCGGGGGCTCATGCTTTAGGGGTTTGGACCTTACCAACTCCGTGGGCCCCAGCCTTGCACGCATAGTGGAGCAGTGTCATGTCGGTCAGCCCATCACGATCATTCACGTGGCAGCCTCGACGCAGAATCTGGGAGAACCGGGGTCCAGAGAGGTTTACCCAAACATGTGAGGGACCCTATCCTCTCCCTCCCTGGCTTCCCAAGTATCTTACCTCGTTGCCGATGACGTCAATCTTGTGTTGGACTTGGGGCACCCACTGGCGCACAATGGCGAACAGTTCAGGGATGGTGGTCTGGGGGTCAAAGAGAATCTCCTGGCACGCTGGGTCATTGGGATCGAAGAATGTGAAGGCTAGGGTAGTAAGAGGTCCAAAGTCACCCCAGGCAAGCTGACCCCCTCTTTCCATCCTGAGGCAGGGCAGCTCTAGGCCTTTGCCTTTAAGATCCTCTAATGCATGGTCTCAAACCGTATGGTGCACGAGCCACAGACATTTTCTCTGTGGCCAGCATGAGGCTTCAAGATCAGGAGATTTCACATCAAACTCTGGATGCCCCAGGTGTCTTGCAAAGATGGAAGATCCAACAATCCTACAGAGCAGCAAACTTCACTCCTTGAAACAAGAGTGTGGAAGGAGTGCAGTACTTTGAGTCTGCACGTGCCCCCCCCCCACCCTGGGGGTTGGGACCTGGCGGGGGGGTCTGCTACTGCTCTAGCGCACTACGGCCCTGGCACAGAATGGGCACAGTCTGGCTAAATCTCAAATTGTAAAAAGGCCAGAAAAACCTGGTTTTTAAGAAAAATCTCAATTTTTCAAATACCATGCAGTATACATTAAAATGTACCCATGGGCAGGATCCAACCTGCAGCCAGCCAGGGTGGGGGTCTAGAGGAACGTGCATCTCCCCCGACCGAGCTCTGATGACTGGTGCTCTCTGTAGTATTGTCAACACTCGGCACAGGGCCTGGCCCGAGGCAGGAGCTCGGCGCATCCTGAATGAATGAGGAAATGAACACCCGGATGCCACACAGCCCGGGAAAGGGCCACAGACACCGCGTCTCCAGGAATCAGCCTGTGTGCTCCTTTTGAAACCCCAGACACGTCACAGCCCTCCTTGGCTCAGGACCCGGCCCTGGCTCCGCCCCCCCCCAGCACCCGCGACACACTCGGAGTACTGCCCACTGTCCTCCCCACAGCCCACAAGCCCTGCACAAACTGGGCTCGTCTGTTCTCTGCCCTCTCCCCCTCACCCAGCCACACTGGCTCCTTCTGTCCTCCCAACACGCCGGGCAAATTCCTGTCTCAGTGGCTTTGCACTTGCTGTTTTGCTTGCCTGGGACAGTGTTTTCCCCAAGGCTTCTCGGGGTTTTGCAGGCTTTACTCCAGTGTCACCTCCTCAGGGAGGCCTCCCCAGACTACCCTGTGTAAATCAGCGCCTGCGCCCTTCTCCATCCCGGGCCCTTTTTTCTTTCTTTAATCACAGCGCATCCCACTACTTAACGTTAACTTGTTTGCTCCTTCCTTCCTGTTCTCCCTCTTTTCCTGTTTCTCCTCTTCTCTCTTTTCTCCTCTTTTCCTCTCTCACGTGTCTCCCTCACTAGGCTGTAAGCACTACGTTTCCATGCTGTCTGTTCACTCCCTTCCCCCCAAGGCCCACCATCGCGGCTGGCATGCAGTAGGTGCTCAATCAATGTCTGCTGAATTAATTGCACACATTTAATACACAAATACACAGTTTTTCACTGAGGCCACCCTAGCCCTCTCTCTCTCCTAGACCACATTTCCAGATTCCTTCATGTTCTGTGACCAAACCCTCCTTGTTCTACGAGCAAGATTCTGAGGGAGGCGGGGGTGGGGCACAGGGAGCAGCCTACACCCTCTGACTTCCCACCAGGCCACGGGCCCCAACCACATCTAGCTACATTTCCAAACGAGATTTCCAGTTTCCTGGCATGGATTCCCTGCACCGGACACCCAGGTAACGTTTTTATTTTTCTATCAGACTGAGCTCAATTTCGAGCCTCTCTGACCCACCTCTAGCGGGTGATATGGCCACAGAGGCCATCCCTCCTGCCCTATCCTAGCGATGCCAGCTCTTTGAACCTGGTGTCTAGTTTCTGAACTCACAGCTGTTGGGGATTCCCAGCCAACATCTCCTAAAAGCCCCCTCCACCCTCTGTATCCAGTAGCCACAGGGAACTTTTAAAAATATAAATCAGATCCACCACTCCGCTGCTTTTAAGTATCTCCCCAACTGCTCTCCCTTCATCACACTTATTCAACGTCCTCACAGTAGCCCCTAAGGCCCTCCAAGATCTAGTCATTGCCAAACCCTCACCTCAGCTCCCATCACTCCCTAACTACAGCTCCAGGATGGTCTTCTGTTCCTGCCTCAGGGCTTTTGCACTTGCTGCTCACAGCCGGGAACTCTCTTTCTCCAGCTTTCCTACAGCTGATTCCTCCTCATGCTCCGGGCTTCAGCCTAAATGCCACCAAAATCAGAAAGACCCACTCTGACCACTCCATCTCAAGGTGCTGCCCCCGGGCCCCCCTATTATATGTCCCTCTTTTATTTCTTCTATAGCATTCACTCCATCTGAACTTACCAGATTTAACTATTACTTGTTTCCTCCTGAGAACAGGGATCATGCCTGGATCACTCACCATTAAATCTCTATCACCCAGAAGAAGGCTTGCCACAGAGTAGTAGCAATGGATAAATACGCTTGGTGAACGATTAGACACTTACAGCTTCTCCAAGAGGCCATCCTCCCTGCTCCACAACTTCCTACCTCAGAGCCTTTATTCCTGCAGTTATCTCTCTGGGTATTCCCTTTCCCTCGTTAAACCCCAACTCATCCTTGGGTCTTCCTCAAACGCTACCTCCTCATGGAAACCATGTCTTAAAAAGCTCCTGCAGCATCCAATTCTTGACAAACACAATTCTCATCATGTCTTGTAATTATACAATTATATTATATTATATTGTTATCTGTGTAAGTTGTCATTGAGACCTGTAAGTTCTCTCAGGGCAAAGACTGGGTCTGTGTGGCTCCATGCTTTGCTCCAAGCTCCTAGCATAGAGCCAGGTCCATGACAGGCTTTCAGTAAATGTTTGTTGAATGACTAAATGATTGAATGATGTGTCATGAATCAAAGATTAGGATTATTCCAATTCCATTCTCCAAGGGATGAATGAATAAATTAATGAAGGGGGGGTCCAAGGGCCAAGACTCTCCTGGACCACTTTCAAAGCCCCCAGAATCACCAGCAGAGCTCAGCCCAACCTCCCTGGCCACCCAAGGCTCCAGACCAAATTGCAGGGTGGGGAGGGTAGTTACCGTAGTCCTTGGGGAGGGGGGCAGGTGCCGAGGGGTGCACAACAGGCTTTTGCCGGCGCTCCTGGGTGGGGCTGGGGGCCTCGGGGACCAGCTCCTCCTCCTCCTCCTCTTCTTCTTCCTCCCCCCGGAGTGGAGGGGCCATCGGAGCGGGATCTGTCTTAGTCATAGTCTTCAATGGCCCTCCGGGGGGGTGGGTGCAGAGTTGGGGGCGGCTTTCAGGCAAATCCTGGAGACAGCGGTCAGTTAGAGAGAGCGCCTCACAGGGTCCAGGGTCTAAGCCCCCAGAAGCTCCAAGGCCCCCAGTGGCTCCCACGCCCCCAGTTCTAGATTTTGGGCAATCACAGCGACGACCATTACCCCTCAGAGGACCCTGGTATGTGGGCCCAGCGCCTAGCACTTCCCCCAGGTCCAGCCCCCCATTCTTCTCCTCCGGCTTCAGGCTCCTCAGTCTAGGCCGCCCCCTCCCCGGGTTTGTTTATCTCGGGAGGCAGGATGCTTCGCCCCTCCCCTTCTCCGTGGGCCTCAACTCTACCCATCTTACCTGGGGCGGATGGGGCTGGAGACCAAAGCTGAGACTGGGGAGACTGGAGTAATGGGGTGTCGGTGTCCAGAGAAGTGATGGGGGAGGAGAAGGCGACAGAAGGGGACGAGGCCCGGACGCCAACAGGGGATGGGGGTGGAGAGGGAGGGGCGCGGACGGCGCATGCGCAATGTTACCCCCAACCAGGCGCGGGGGCGGAGATACTGGGAGGCTCCTCGCTTTGATGAAAAGACTTGAGGCAGCGTCGGGAAGGGGAGAGACACGGAGGATGGGGAGAGAAAGAAGAGATGGTCACGAAAAAGGATGTGAGACATCAAAACAGAGAGAGATGAAGCAGAGACAAGGGCAAAAGGAGAGGGATGGGAAAGCGGGCCCAGTTCTTTTTTGTGCATACCCCTGGGATGCAGGCTTCCCGCAGGCCCGCAAACCAGGCCAGTTAGGGCAGGGGTCTTGGTGTGGTGGTGGTGATGTTTTCTCTCTCTCAGGTCTCAGACCTAACCCCTTCTCCATGCTCACCGTATACAAAGGGTGTCTCAGAGGGATGATTTTATAGACTCCTTTCATCCTCTTCGGTCATCAGTCATCGTGGTTATCACAGAGGGCTACAGAGCACTTATCAGGCTCAGAGAGGTTAAGCCACTTGCCCAAGGGCACACAGCAAATAGGTGATGGAGCTAAGACTTGAAACCAGACAGCCTGGCTGGAGAGTCTGGGTTTTTAATCACCATGCTACATGGCTGTAGCAGTGTCTAGGAGAAGAGCTGCCAACGAACCTCTCCAAACCTGAATATCCCCCAAGAAGACCCGGAGCCAGCCCAGGGTGGGCCAGGCCTTCCTGGCTCCTTCATCCTGGTTTGGCTGTCATGCCTGCCTGGCTGTGGCCTGCACTGCCCACAACCCCAGCCCAAAGAGGACTGGGTGACTTTGCCTTCCACCCTTCATCCTTCTAATGGTCAGGGCTGGTAAGTTCCATCTCCAAAGTATTCCTTCCAGAATTTCGTCCCTCACCCCCTCACCCCACACCCAGGCCCTCATCCTGGTGCTTCTGTCACCCTCTCCCACCTGGACTGTGACAGCAGCCTCCTCCCTGTTCTCCCTCCTCGTCCCTTACCCCACAACTTGCTCCCTATAATGCAGCCACAGGGACCTAACACATCCCCCATCAGGGCCCTCCTCGACGCGAAGACATCTGCTTGCTGCACCTCATTCTAGATTAAAAACTAATGTTCTCAACTGCAGCCCCCAAGGCCCTAGGTGAAATTTCCCCCATCATCTCTCCAACGTCTCATCCTCTCACTCTCCCCCGAATCTACTGCACTACACTGGCTTCCTTTTCTCCTCCTCAGTGCAGGACCTTTGCACTGACCGTTCTGCCCAGAATGCTCCTCCCCCAGACACTTGGTTCCCCCTCTCCCCTCGTTTGGGATTTTACTTATTGGCACCTTTTCAGTGAGACCTTCTCTGCTCTAAAATTGCACCCCCCCCACATACTCTCCCTCCCCTGCTTCAGTCTTTGTCATAGCAACACTGCCTTCCTCCAGCTGACCCCCTGGATGTTGGGCATTTCCAGGGGCTGTTCTTCTCCCTGGAGCATCCAGCACGTACGCCTCCATACCAGGTCTTCTCATCCAGGTGTCTGCTCAAATGCTGTCTCCTTAGAGAGTCCTCTCCATCCATCCAGCTGCCACCCCCACCCCATTACATTTTCATTTAGTCTTTACAGCGCTTATCACAATCTGAAATTAATCTTGTTTATTAGTTTACTAGTTTGACTTCCACTCAAGCAGAATAGGAGTACTATGAGGGCAGGATTTTATTGGCTGTGTTCACTGCTGTATACCCAGCTCAACACCATACTTGGCAAAGGGTATGAGGGGCTCTTCAGAACCAGGTACTATTCTCCCCAAATAAGCAATCCTTGTTCTGCTTCGAGACTGTTTTGCTGACCGCGCGAAGTGTCAAGCTAGGGGTAGCAGGAACCTGGCACCAAAGGGAATAAGGATTGATGGGGCTTGGGCCCAGGTCAGCCCCAAGGTTCAAGGGGTCCGTAGAAGGGGGTGCTTGGAGCCAGGCCCTTGAGGGAGGTGCTACAATGGCCCAGGCATGGGTGGTGGGGCTAGGCAGGCCCATGTATGAGGACTATCTCTTCCTTTTTTTTTTTTTTAATTATTTATTTGACAGAGAGAGACACAGTGAGAGAGAGAACACAAGCAGGGCGAGTGGGAGAGGGAGAAGCAGGCCTCTCGCTGAGCAGGGAGCCCGATGTGGGGCTCGATCCCAGGACCCCGGGACCATGACCTGAGCCGAAGGCAGCCGCCTACCGACTGAGCCAGCCAGGCGCCCCTCTTCATTTTCCGTCATCTGTCCCACAACATTATCTGCCCTGGTCCTTACGCACTGGGGGTCTCAGTGTCCAGGAGCTCAGGCTTGGCATCCAGTGTGGGAGGTGCAGGACTCTGGGCAATGACCACAGCTATGTCAGGCCCTCCACAGATGATGGGATTCCTCCGGTCCAGGGAGCCGGGCAGTCCCAGACAAAGAAGTGATAGAGATGGAGAACATAGGGGAAAGAGGGGAGGGCAGGAGAAAGGGCAGAGAGGACGGCGGGAGAAATGATGAACAGGGAGGCCAAGGTGGGGGGGGGGGATACCAGGGAACACAGAGATGTGGGCAGAGAGATTTGTGGGGAGACGAGAAGAGATGTGAGGCCAGAGAGACATTCGTGCGGGGAATAAAGAAGTATGGGGACAGAGGAAAATGTGGGGGCCATGGAGAGACAGATACTCTGTCTGTCTCCTATCTCCATAGGCCAAACACAGAGGAAGACAGAGAGGGACAGGGATATGAGGGACACAGAAAGAGGCAGGGGGCACCTGGGTGGCTCAGATGGTTAAGCGTCTGCCTTCGGCTCAGGTCATGATCCCGGGGTCCTGGGCTCGACCCCCGCATCAGGCTCCCTGCTAGGCAGGGAGCCTGCTTCTCCCTCTGCCTCTGCCTCTCTCTCTCTCTGACTCTCATGAATAAATAAATAAAACATTTTAATAAAAAAAAAAGGCAGGTGAAGAGAGCAGTGGGGAAACGGGGAGACAGACAGGAGGACGGAGATGGGGCAGCAGCAACATAAAGATGAATGTGGGAAGAGAGAAGGACATGGAAAAATAGGATTGAATGGGGGCAGCGGAGGCAGAGAGACACTGTCAGCCCAGGGGCCCTGGCAGCCTTCATGAAGAGTCCCAGGCCTGAGTTGGAGCTCTGTCCCTGCTCTTCTGTATGTCCCCCTTATGCCCCAGCATGGTCAGGTCATAGTCTCAAACACAGAGCGTCCAGGGGCAGTCACATTGCAGTTCCAGCTGACTGATGCTAGCCGCGAATACGAGCCCAGTGCTGCTACATCTGCTGAGCCTTCAGGAAAGACCAAAAATTGTTTCAAAACACTGTTGTTGAGGCCAGAAAAAATCTGTGAGCCATCCAACCCACTGGCTGTCAGGCTGAGACACCTTAGCTACAGGGCTACTTTGGGGGGCTCCTTTTTTTTTTTTAAAGACCCTTTTCTTTTTTTAAGATTTTATTTATTTGAGAGAGAGACACACAGAGAGAGAGAGAAAACATGAATGGGGTGAGGGGCAGAAGGAGAAGCAGGGTCCCTGCTGAGCAGGGAGTCCACTGAGGGGCTCGATCCTGAGACTGCGGGATCATGACCTGAGCCGAAGGCGGATGCTTAACCCACTGAACCACCCAGGCATCCCAGAGGGGCTCCTTTCTGAAACCCCTTCCCACTTCTCTTGTTCAGCCAGGGCTGAGAGCCCTGGGACCTCAAACTTGGCTCTGGGGCTTTTAAGCAGGGAAAAGCCCTGGTCAAACTGATTCTTCAAGACCGGATACCCTCCTCCAATAGTCAGTAGTAAGATATAGGAGCAAAAGGGCCTTTAGATGGGGTCGGGGAGACTCTAGGAGATAGGTTGCAAACTCAAGCTCTTTTAGGAGCCGGGCAAGGAGCTCTCCCAACAGGAGAGGACTAGCCTCCTGTGCAGTCAGACACCTGGCTTGAATCCTCGTTCTGCAGCTTCCTGGCTGCCTGACTTTGGGCAAGTGACTGTAGCATCCTGGCGCCTGTTTTTTCATCTGAAAAATGGGGACCAGAGCCGCATCAAGGTCATAGTGAGTTTTCAGTAAGTTATTAACGCTGCCTGGCAGAGAGTAAAGGCTCCTTAAATATTATTAATAAATAGAGCAGCCATTACCCTGCTCTGACCAATAGTTGGTAGGTGTTGCCAGATGGACTCTTTTCAAGACAAGCCAGAAACTTGGAAACATGAGTGAAATGTTCTTTTAAATACTGGACTCTAGTTTAAACGAAAATACATATGGGGGCGCCTGGCTGGCTCAGTCGTTAAGCGTCTGCCTTCGGCTCAGGTCACGGTCCTGGGGTCCTGGGATGGAGCCCCGAATCGGGCTCCCTGCTCAGCAGGGAGTCTGTTTCTCCCTCTCCCACTCCCCCTGCTTGTATTCCCTCTCTCGTCTCTCTGTCAAAAAATAAATAAAATCTTTAAAAAAAAGAAAAGAAAAGAAAATACATATGCTACGGGGGCTAGGTGGCCCCACTCACCAGGCACAGCATGCCCCGGTGCCCCTGGGTGGCAGGCCCTCCTTGCACACCTGCTGCCCCAGCTGCTCTATAGCCCACAGCTGCCCCTGGGGCTGCTCCTGGCGCCCCTGCAGTCTCCGCACCCGCCGCTGCAGCGCTCCCAGTACTGTGCCCAGCCTGGCCAGGGGTTGCTGGGCCTGGACTCCAGGCTGTGGGCCCGGCAGGAGCAGGGGGCAGGGGGGGGTCAGGAACACGGCGGTCGTGGCCTCAGGGCCTCCGGATGCTGACCCCAGTACCACGATGTGCACGGGGGCCCAGGGGCCACACAGCTGGTCCTGGGGATAGGGGCGCGGCCTCCGGTGGGGAGGGAGGCACGCCTGCCTTCTCAGTGCTTCGGGAACTCTGCTGCCTCTGGAAGACGAGGCATGGGATTGGGAGTGGGCGGGGGGGGGGCATCAGGGCCAGACTCCGAGGGGTACTGCCCTCAGATAAGGCCAGACCTCAAGGAGGAACTTCCCTCAGGAAGGGAGGGCTGGGGATCAGGCTGCAGGAGGGACTTCCCTCAGGAGAGGAGGGCTGGGGATCAGACTCCACGGGTCATTTCCGGGGGGGGGGGAAGACTGGGGGTCAGACTCCAGCAGCAGGACCTCCTTTTGCTCACCTTAGCAGGGGGCGCCAGGGAGAAAATGGACAGCACTGCATCAGCCCACAGGTAGCGCACACCCCAGCTCCACTGGACGCAGGACGGTGGGAAGTGCTCACTGCACAGGTGCTGGTGGCAGCTGGGCACCCAGTCCTCATGGCCCATGTGCCGCAGCCAATCCCTGATCTCATGACCTGAGCGGGTTCAGTGGGAACCAGCCAGGGACCGTGGGGTTACGGTGTCAGCAATATCAGGTGCAGTCCCAGCCCTCTCCGAGGACATGCACACCCAGAGATCCCTGGGCTCCAAACCTCGGTCTCCCCAGGCCAGAAGCTGGCCCTGCCTCCTACCCAGGCTCTCTCTACCACCAAACCGCATCCCCCACTTCAGCTCCACCTTTTAAACACCCAACATCAGCCCACCTCTCCCACCTCTGCTGCCCCTCCCATCCAGCCTTCATCCCCTCCTGGCTGGACTTTTGCAGCAGCCTCCTTCCTGATCTCCCCACCCGTGGCCACTCTGTCCTCCCCCACAATCTGTTCCTCCACATGAGCCTGAGAGAGCAGTTTATAAAACTGGACAAATCTAGAATGTGTCCACATTCGTGTGGGCGGGGGTGGGGTGGGGTGGGGTGATAGATTAAAAGAGATTTAAGAAACATCCAATTGCAGGTTGTGGAGCTCGTCTGCAACAAATCATTCCATAAAAAGACATCTTAACACAGTTGGGGAAAACTGAACATGAATGGGGTATTGGATAGTTGTAAGAAATTAATTTTGCTAGGTATGATAATTGCATTGGTTTATGCTTCTAAAATAGTCATCTGTTGGAAAAACATTCTGAAATATTTATAGGTAAAAGTAGTAACATCTGGGATTTACTTTAAAATCATGCATTAAAGGTGTAAGTGGGTGGGGAAAGACGGAAAAGATTAGCAAAATGTTGACAACTGGTGAATCTGAGTGACAGATGCATGACAATCCATTCATATAACTCTATTTTTTGTGTATGCTTGAAAACACCTGTTAAAAGGTTTTTAAACAACTCAACAACAAAAATTAACCCCATTAAAAATGGGCAAAAGACTTGAACAGGTATTTCTCCAAAGAAGATATACAGATGGGCAACAAGCATATGGAAAGATGCTCAATACCACTAATCATTAGGGAAATGCAATTCAAAACCATCAGATATCACCTCATAACCATCAGAATGGGTACTACAAAAAAATCAAAACGGGGGGGGGGGCGCCTGGGTGGCTGTCGGTTAAGCATCTTCAGCTCAGGTTATGATCTCCGGGTCCTGGGATTGGGCTCCATACTCAGCAGGGAGTCTGCTTGTCCCTCACCCTCTCCACCCCTGCCTGTGCTCACACACTCTCTCTAATAAATAAAATCTTAAAAAAAAATAGTAAAAACTGAGGGGCCCCTGGGTGGCGCAGTCGGTTAAGTGTCCGACTCTTGGTTTCTGCTCAGGTCATGATCTCAGGGTCACGAAATCAAGCCCCACGTTGGGTTCTGAGCTTAGTGAGGAGTCTGCTAAAAGTTTCTCTCTCCCTCTCCCGCCCCTCTTTGCACTCGTGTGTGTGTGACCTCTCTCTCTCTCTCAAATAAATAAATCTTTTTAAAAAATAAATAAAAATCAAAACAAGTGCTAGTGAGGATATGCAGAAACTGGAATCCTGTGTGCTGCTGGTGGGAAATGTAACATGGTGCAGCCACTATGGAAAACAGTATGGTACCTCCTCAAAAAAAGTAAAAATAGAATTACCATATGATCCAGCAATTCTGCTTCTAGGTATATACCTAAAAGTATCGTTAAGTGGGGTCTCGAAGAGATATTTGCACACTCATGTTCCTAACAGCATTATTCACAATAGCCAAAAGCTAGAAGAAACCCAATATCCATCAATGGATGAATGGATAAAGAAAATGTGGTACATGCATACAACAGAATATTATTCTTAAAAAGGAAAATTTTTTTTTTTTTTAAGATTTTATTTGACAGAGAGAGACACAGCGAAAGAGGGAACACCAGCAGGGGGAATGGGAGAGGGAGAAGCAAGCTTCCTGATGCAGGGCTCGATCCCAGGACCCTGGGACCATGACCTGAGTCGAAGGCAGACACTTAACGACTGAGCCACCCAGGTGCCCCTAAAAAGGAAATTCTGACACATGCTATATAATATGGTGAGCCTTGAGGACATTACAGTAAGTGAAATAAGCCAGTCACACACACAAAATATATGAGGTATCTAGAGTAGTCAAATTCATAGAAAAAGAAATAGAACAGTGGTTTCCAGGGGCTGGGGGGAGTAGGAAATTGGGATCTGTTGTTCAACAGGTATAGAGTTTCAGTTTTGCAAGATGACAAGGTTCTGAAGACTGATTGCACAATAACGAGAATATCCTTAATATTACTGAGCTGTATATTAAAAAATGGCTATGATGGTAGATTTTATATGTATTTGACAATTAAAAATACAAATTAAAAATTAAAGCTTAAAAAATGAACTAAATAAAAGCTTTCCCTGTGGGAGTGGGTGGATATTATCTGAGACTCAAGACTGTCCAAGATGAAGATCCCTTTTTCCAGCTTCATATGCAGCCAGGGGTGGCCACATAATTGAGTTCTGGCCAGTCTGTCCTGTGGCAGCTGTCAGCACCTGTGACACATTAAATGTTTATTTTAAGCAGTTAAATTTTGAGATAGTTTGTTATGTGGCATTAGATAACCAAATAGTCAGTCATTCACATTCCACCTGCGCAATACCTTCCATATCTGTCACATTATTTAATATTTTTCTTAAAATTGACCAACTTTAAAAATGAAACAAAGATACCTCAAAGAGAAACTTTATACCACAACTGAAAATGGAAGACCAGTATCAATTCCATGAACAGAAGTTGACCAGAAATATAGCTGGATACCTTCATCTGCTGCGGGCTCCGAGGCCCTCTCTCTCTTTGTCAAAAGGGCAGACTCAGGGGTGATAGAGAGTGGGGGACACCACCATCTATAGGAGACAAGGTAACAAATTCAGGCACATGCACACAAAGGAATACCACACAAGCCTAAAACAGAATGTGGAGGCGCTCTATGCACTCACATGCTATTTTCAGGCATATACATTCCGTGAAAAGAGCAAAGTTCTAAACAGAGTATATCTGCTTTTAGTAATTGTGGCAGGCTCGGTAACAGCCCCCAAAAGATATCCATGTTCTAATCCCTGGAACCTGTGAATACTACGTTGCACGACCAAAGATGTGATTAAGTTAAGGCTCCTGAGGAAGTCATCCTAGATCGTTCATTTGGGCCCAACATGCAATCGCAAGGGTCCTTGTAAGAGGGACGAGCGGATATTACACCAGATGAAAGAGAAGGTGATGTGACCACAAAGGCAGAGGTTGGAGTGACGTGGCCACCAGAAATCGGAAGAGGCAAGAAACGGATTCTCTCCTACAGCCAGCCTTGCTGGGAGGGCAACCCTGCCAACACCTTGATTCTGGCCCAGTAAAACTGACTTGCACTTCTGGTCCCCAGAACTGTGAGAGGATAATTTCTGCTGTTTTAAGCCATCAAATTTGTTTCAGTATCCGCAGGAAACCAATACAGTGATAAAGGGGGAAATTAGGACACGTTTTCAGATTTGCTTGTATTTGCATAAAGAAACTGGAAGAGACACATTAGAAAGGAGGTGGGCAGGATGAACAGAGATGGGCATGGGGGCAAGACTTCCCAGCCAAAGGGCCGACGGACGGGGCGGCTGGGGGTGGGGGTGCAGCTGCTCAAAGAGGACAGAGGGGCTGACTCAGAATCTGAGCTGTGGCGCCCAAAGAGCAGAACCCCAGGGCACCCAGCCAGGACCTCTGGTGGCCACAGTCCTTTTCGCCATTGTTTGGGATGCAAATCCTCCCATCAAGCCCATTCTGCCTGGACACGCACAAGACATCTCTTGCAGCAGCCTTCCCCGCCCCCTCCTCCTTGGCAGAGACTGACAAGTGACTACTCCACACCTCCTTTTCTTCTTCCTTACTAACAAAACTCCAACTTTAGTTGAGGTCAGCATGTGCTGTGCTGAAAGACTATGTTTCCCAGGTTCCTTTATGTAGGTGGGGCCGTGTTCCGGCCAGTGAATGCTTTCGTGTTGTGTGAGAAATCTGGGATGGCACCTTAAATGCGAAGGGTCCTCAAATGGATCAGGACAGTTCAAGGGGCAAAGGAGGAAAGTATCATGAAAACCGTCCTCCTCACTTGGTCTTTTTCTTACTCTCCTTTGTTCCTCTGGATAGCAACACTTTTATAATGGGCAATCTAAAAATCCACTTTAGGGGCACCTGGGTGGCTCAGTCAGTTAAGCATCTGCCTTTGGCTCAGGTCATGATCCCAGGGTCCTGGGATCAAGCCCCAGATCAGGCTCCCTGCTCTGTGGGGAGCCTGCTTCTCCCTCTCCCTCTACTGCTCCCCCTGCCTGTGTTCTCTTGCTCCCTCTGTCAAATAAATAAATACATCTTTTAAAAAATAAAAATAAAATCTACTTCAAGTGGACAGCCAGTGCCCTCCTTTTCTATAGAATAGTGTAGTCTCGTTGGTCATCTTTCTAGATCATGTAGTGGCATACACTGCTAGAAGTCCTTCTTTTAAAAAAAAAAAAAGTTAAAATCAATTCAAAATGTCTGCAGGGTGGTTAAATGCCCAGCTAAATTACTACATTTCCTAGTCTTCTTTGTAGTTGGGGGTGACCAATGATGAAGAACTCACCATTGGGTGGGGTTTCTGGGAAGGCTTTATAAAGGGGGCTAACTCAGTTCACAGTTGGAGCCCCTTTTGCTCTTCCTTCTCTTTTCTTCTTACCAGGTGATGATGGCTGGGGCACCTGGCGGCCATCTTGCACGGAAGCCGCATGCTAAGGATGACAGCACAGAAAGATAGGAACCTCAGCCCTAACGATTGTGGACCTGCCACACAAGTGCTGGCCTGTCAACCTCTGTATTTGTTTTATTTGAGAGAAAAATAAACCCTTGGTGGATTCTATTATTGTTCAAAATATTTGCTGCCCTTCTCCACATGAGGATTACATCTCTCTACTGCAGTGACCTGAGGCTTGACATAGACTTGCTTTGGCCAAAAAGGACTGACAGTGACATGGGCCACTTCTAAATATAGCATTTATGAGGAGACATTGGGTGATTCTTCCTACTTTCTCTTTTCCCCCTCCTACAAGACCAGCAATATTCTACACAGGGGAGGCTCCTTTGGCCTGAGTCCCAGGTTAGGATATTGCAGAGTAGGTCCACAAATGGTCTGCAAAGGACATAGTGTGAATGAGAAATAAACCTTTGTTATAGTAAGAGATTTTGTGTCTGTTTTTGCAGCATAACTTAACCACGCTGTACCCTATCACCTCCCTAATTATTTTTAAGTCAATAATATTTCACAACTTTCTTACTGCCACCCAAATACAATTCCTAACTCATAGGCTTCCCATTAGAGATGACTCTCATATGTTCCGAAAGGGCTGAAAACAGAACTAATGAATGTTTCCTCTGGCTGCCTGGCAGGCTCTTATGTTATTCCCTGGCAGCCACTTCCTTCGATAGGTTTCACCTTGTTCCTTCCTGCCATCCATGCCTTCTCCTGAATCTCCTTAGGAAACAGCTCCTCACCAAACTCTTAACCATGTGACTTCTGCAAGACTGACTCGGCTGTGAGCCTTGAGGTGGAAATGGGCAGCCATTGATGAGATTTAAACATAGACATGAACTGATTTTTATAAAGTCATCTGGTTGCTCTGTACAATTGTCATTGTTCTCCTCGTTATTATATGTGAAGCACTTAGAACAGTGCCTAGCATACAATAAGTGCTCTCCAAATAAGTTATTGTTGTTCTTGTAAGGGACGCAGAAGTATAGGCAGGGAGGCCAGCAAGCAGCCATCTCAATGTCTCATTAACGGAGGATGGCGGCCTGAACTAACTGTGAGAGCAGAGGTCATGAGAAGTGATCAGGATGGAGATGTAGGGGTTTTCTGTTATTTCCTAATAGTTCAGTTAGGATATTCCCATTTGCATTTATAACTGTTGCCAAGGTATTAGGGGTTTTGTTGTGACTGATGCAGGGTAGGGATGTGTTTGGAGGGTAAGTCAAAGGATGGGTTGATGGACTGGACGGGGGACAGCAGTGCTGAAGAAAGGATGGGGAGTTACTCCCAGGGTTGGGTGTTCAGTTCTTCAATGTTGGACCCTTCACCTATCCAAGAGCTCTGTCCGGACAGGAACAAGATCTGTCAGGGTCCTCTGTGTCCAGCAGGGGCTTCCTTACTCCAGGAGACACTGAGAGTTGCTGAATTAATAAACAGTACCAGAGTGACATATCTAAAAAAGCGATTCTGGACACGCTGATTTAGTTTTAAAGACCCCTCTGCGTTACTCCTACTCTGCACCAGGGTCCCTCAAGGGACACGGATTGCTGGGTTTCCTGGGGGAGGCCATCTGAAATGCATTAATGAAATTCATCCAACAAATATTTACTGATTACCCACTATGTGCCAGGCACTGTTTGAGGGCTGGGGAAATAACAGAGAACAAGACAGAGAAAAATCTCTGCCTTCATGGAGCTGACATTCTAGCGGGGGAGTCAATAAATGAATACATCAAATATGTGATATGCCAGATAGTGATAAGCATTAAAAGGAAAAAATAAAGCAGGAGAGAGTTATCATTTTACCTAGAGTGGTGACCATAAAGGTAAGACCTTTCCAGGCAGAAGGGAAAGCACAAGCAAAGTCCCTGGGGCAACAGTGTGCCTGGCATGCTAGGGGAACACAGAGTTGCCAGTGACACTACAGCATAGTGGTAAGGTGCAGGAGGAAGGAAATGAGGTCATACAGATATTGGGGATCCAGCTCCTGTAGCGTTTTGTAGGGCTTTCTGTCTGCTCCAGTCTCACCATTTTGTCTTTTCTAGAGCGAGGTGGGAGCCAGGGGAGGATCTGAACAGAGGAAGACTCTGATCTGACTCAGGAGTACACAGGTTCCCTGTGACTATGTGTGGGGATCAGAGTGTGGGTGTGGGTTGACCGCCGAAGAGGCTACTAAAATAGTGCAGTCAGGAGATGGCAATGGCCAGAACCAGAATGCAGACAGAGAAGAGGGTCAGAAGTGGTCAGTTCTGGATATATTTTAAAGGGAGAGCCAACAGGATCTGCTGATGGACTGGATGAGGAATGCGTCCTGGCCCATTTAGACTAAGGCCACCAGGGACACACCTGTAGTCCAACAGAGTCCTAGGTTCATTTACCATGGCAATGAGGGAAACTGCACACTGGAGGTACTATGAGGAGTCTCACCCAACAAAGGAAAAGACAGGTTATTATTTGGATTTGAGAGAAGGGTGAATTTTAGGTGAAATGTAAATGGAATTGTTTGGGTAAGCAGAACTGTGTGGATAGATATCAGATCTGGATTGTGAAGTGAGTCCAGGGTCCTGTCTCCTTGAAAGCAATAAAGTTTAGGTAGATGTGGAAAACTGTGTCCAGAAATGCCTTACCTGAAGCTCTGCACCTGGACAGAAGTAACTGGGGTTGCTTCTCAGTGTCAAAATGACAACTCCTCCAGACATTAAGTGAGATGTTTCATTTTTACTGCTGTAACTCCAAATGGCGAAGTTTAGGACAGCCTATGACTTTAGAGAACAAAGTTTCCTAGTAAAAAAGCAGCAGTCACTCAGACGGGATTTTTTTTTTTCACTTTACATCTGCAGCATGTCCCTGAGAAAAATGTAGAAATATTTTTCCCATTAACTCTTCACCCAGATTTTCCCGTGTCTTTTAGTCCAGCCGGGGAATAATAAATGGGAAGACAGATTTTTTTTTTAACAGTTCAAGCTAATTTTTACTTTCTCAAGTGCGAGGAAAGAAAAGAGGTAAGGTTAACTGTAAGGTTACCAGCCTGACAACAGGAAAGATGGAGGAAGCTCTTAACTGAAATAGGAAAGGTTGTGGAAGGTTTGGGAGGGAGACAAGATCAGGAGCTCAGTTTCGGATGTTTTCCGTTTGAGATATCTCAAATTCGTGGAAATAACGAGTGGGCAGTTTTAGGCTCCTCCCTCCACAGTCCCACTTCTCACGCTCGCCCCTTTCACTACCTGTAGTTAATAGTCTATCCCTGCGCTTTAACACAACTGCACCTTCGTATGTGCCGTATTTAGTGCAGAGAAGACCGTCTCTTCACCTTGCTAGCCTTACTTCTAGACACCTGCAAGCTGCCCAGGCGCCCCGCACAGGGGCAGTTACCCTCGGTCCCCGCCCCCAGAAGCCCCGCCCTGCGCTTGCGCTCACCTGTAGAAGCTCACAGGGAGGTTGTCAGCGCCCAGTCGGCCCGCAGTGTTGGAGCAGTTCGGAGCCCGGCAGTACTTGGGCATGGCTGTTCCACCCTGTTGAGTCCCGCCCAGTCTGCAGTCTCACTTTGGTTCTCGCCGAACGCCGCCGAACCCGGCCCCGCCCGCTCTCCGCCTGCCTCACGTGATGGGCCCTGGTGCTTCGTCACGTGCAGGGGAGGGGAGAGAGAGCGCCTGCGCGCTACGCGCCCAGCCGTGTTACCAGTTACACCCTGGTCACGTGACAAACGGGGAAAGGCGAGGCCTTCGGCGCAAAGCCTGTTCCTAGCCCTCCGGACCTTACCACGTGTTGGGGGAGAGGTGGAGTCACGGCTTTTCTGAGCCTGCGCCAAGTGGTCCGTCTCGTTCGGCTCCACCCTACGCTTACATCCGGGTGACTGCTATTGCGTGGGTAGTTGCTCGGGGATGGGGAGTGCAGTAAAAAGCGAACCTGAGGCTTTGGTCTTAGCTACCTAAAAGTTAAAACCTAAATGTCTGTTAATGGTAAAAAAACACAAACCGCATAAAAAACGCCACTTCTCTTGATCAGGCATCAAGTAAACTAGCTATGGCTCCACCCTGCCATATACTTCGCTCCGCCTCTCAGCCCTCATTGGTCAAAACCGCCTCCCGGCAGCCCTGACATTGGCCAGACGCGGACGGCCGCGTCCAATGGGCGGCGGCGGCGGCTTTTCCCGTGGCCGTTTGCTCTTCTAGCGGGTCGCGGAAGCGGCGGCGGCGGTTAAGGAGCGTAACGGTCGCCGGGCTCCGGCACGACGATGGCAGCCTTGGGGCCCGGAGGCTACGCGCGGAACGATGCAGTCGAGAAGCTGCCGTCCGTCACGGTGGGAGTTTCGGCGCGGAGGGGCCAGGGCTCTCCGCCCCCCGCTCCGCCGCTCTGTCTCCGGCGGCGGACACGACTCTCGGCGGCGCCGGAGGACACGGTGCAGAACCGGGTGAGGAGCTGTTTGCCCAGCCCACCCCAGGTTCAGGGTCCCTGGGCCTCCCCTCGTCCCGACCTTAGATCGTTGGCCCCGCCTATCAGCCCTCGGCTCAACCCCTCAGGCTCCTCTCTGGCCGGCTTCGTTTCAAGGTCCCGCCCCGTTAGCCAGGGCTCTTCCCACTCCCCCGTCTCCTCCTCTCTCGGGTAATGCCTAACATTCCTAGCCATTTCTCCCCTCGCTCCCAGTGTATTTTAGTTCTAATCACCATTGGCTCCCTCCTTCCTGCGTATCCCTTCAGTCACCTTTATTTTTTTTTTGAGATTTTATTTATTTATTTGACAGAGACAGTGAGAGCAGGAACACAAGCAGGGGGAGTGGGAGAGGGAGAAGCAGGCTTCCCGCTGAGCAGGGAGCCCGATGTGGGGCTCGATCCCAGGACCCTGGGATCATGACCTGAGCGGAAGGCAGCCGCTTAACAACGGAGCCACCCAGGCGCCCCTTCAGTCACCTTTAGATGTGTCTCTGGGCCCTTCCATTTTTGTTGACCTCTCTCTTCGCTGGATCTTTAGGGTATCTACCAGTGTTCAGTCCCCAGTCCTACCTACCTCGTCTGTCCCTCAGTTCACCTTCTCGCCTTACCTGCCTTCTCTTTCCTTCTCCCTTACCAGTGTGGAATTCATTACCTATTACCACCCCAAATTATGGAGACCATTTGAGTAATTGTAAAATCTCAGCAGCGCTTCCGGGGGCGGGGGGCGTACAGAACAGTTCCCTGAGTTCTTAGAGAAAGATTTTAGAGTAGGTAGAAAGAATTCCATTAGCACAGCAGCAGTTTAAAAAATTGTTCTCCAACTCTCTGAGCTACAAAGTCTGTTTTTATAAAATAGAAGTTACAATAACCATACCACGGAGTTGCAGGGAGCAGAAATGAAATTGTGACTATGACCTGCTTGGCAGAGTCCAGGTAGAGGGTGGAAACATGGTAGATGCTGGTGGATCTTGTTCCTGCCACAAGGATTCCTGCTGCACTCTGATTATATCACCCATTCCTGGCTGCAAGGCCTGGGCAAGTGGGCCCTGCCCACCTCTCTGGCCATACCTCCATTGTCCTCCCTTTTACCAATTTTCAGTCACCCTAGCCTGCTTTCTGTTTTCCTGAGGCTCCAGGCTCTTTACCACCTCCTAAGTGCTGAGTCCTCTGGGCTTTTCGCTGCAGTCCACCTGGCCGGCTCCTCATCCCTCAAATCTCAGCCTGAATATCCCTACCCTGAGAGGTCTTCTCGAACCCCAGCCTAAGACAGACATCTACTTTAATCTTTTACCTAGCCTCTTGTACTTCGTAGCCCTTATCTTGTATGTTCCTGAACGTGCCTTGTGAGCTCTAACCTGTGTATAAAATAAAGGAATAGCAATAGCAATTTCAGAGAGGCAGTAAACAATGTGGTTAACAGCCTCTGGACCCAGACTGCCTGGGCTTAAACCTTAATTCTGTTTTGTTTTGTTTTTAAGATTTTATTCATTTATTTTGAGAGAGTGGGAGAAAGTAAGCATGAGCCGGGCGCAGAGGGAAAGAGAGAAGCATACTCCCCGTGGAGCAGGGAGCCCAATGCAGGGCTCTATCCCAGGACCCTGAGATCACGACCTGAGCCAAAGGCAGACACTTAACCCACTGAGCCATGCAGGTGCCCCCTTAATTCTGTTCTTGTTATGAACTTTTCTGTGCCTCAATTTCCTCATCTGAGGAAATAAGGATATAATATAAATGAGAATAATGAGGATAATAATGTAAATATGTATTTATAAATATAAAGATTTCCTTGTAGGGTGTTTGTGAGGATTAAGTGAGCTCACATATCTTAAGCATTAGAACAATACCTGGCACATTGCAATTACTCTTTTAGTGGTAGCTGCCACTGCTTTGATTGTGTATTTTGGGTAATTGGTGTCATTTATTTATTTTTCTTCTTTGGTGGCACAGAGTCCCTCTGGCTGACATAAGATCTACTTTAAAAATTACCATTATGGGGTGCCTGGGTGGCTCAGTCGGTTAAGCATCTGCCTTTGGTTCAGGTCGTGATCCCGGGGTCCTGGGATCGAGCCCCACATCGGGCTCCCAGCTCAGCGGGAAGCCTGCTTCTCCCTCTCCCACTCCCCCTGCTTGTGTTCCCTCTCTCGCTGTGTCTTGCTCTGTCAAATAAATAAATAAAATCTTAAAAAAAAAAAAAAAGAAAGAAAAAGATATTCTAGTATGCCTGGGTGGTTCAGTCAGCTAAGTGTCTGCCTTCAGCTCAGGTCATGATCTAGGGGTCCTAGGATTGAGCCCCACATCAGGCTTCCTGCTCAGCATGGAGTCTGCTTCTCTCTCTCCCACTCCCCCTGCTTGTGTTCCCTCTCTCACTGTGTCTCTCTCTGTCAAATAAATAAAAAAAATTAAAAAAAAATAAAATAGGGGTGACCATTGTGCCTTCTTCCTTGGGTTGTTGTGGGGTTTCAGATCTTTCATCCATATAAAATACTTAGAAACTTATTCAGAGGTCACCTTCTCCGTGAGGCCTTCTCTCCTTCCCCTATACTCCCAATGTCTTTCTCTGCTTTATTTTTCTCTTTGCTCCTATCATCACCTGACATCTATTTTACATATTTGTTGTTTTTTATATCCTCCCTCCCATCACCACTAGAATGTGAGCTCCAGGAAGGCAGGGATTTTATCTGTCTTCCTCACCATTCTGTGTCCTTCAAAGCCGTGTTGAGAAGATCAGATGTTAGCTGTTGGTAGCCTGACTGTAGAAGCTCGGTGTTGGAGGTCACAGGGACTGAATGGGTGGCTGAAGCACTGGTGCCACGAAGGACCTCCTGGGACAGGTCCTTCTGACTTGGACTTTTTCCCCACAGGTGTCACTGGAGAAGGTACTTGGCATCACGGCCCAGAACAGCAGTGGCCTAACCTGTGACCCTAGCACAGGCCACGTGGCCTACCTAGCAGGGTGAGTGAATGGTGGGTTTTCCATATGTAGACTGCAGATAAGCTGCCTACCCCTGAGGGCTGCAGAGAGGATTCCCTGGGCCCATCCGTGTCTAGAGTAGTACCTGGCCTGTGGTGAGCACTACGAAAGCCTTATTGTGACTGCAGGTGGGAGGTGGCAGTGATTCTGGGAAAGACCCAAGCCGTGGTGTCAGACAACCTGGATTCGTGGCCCAGCTCCACCACGTGATCCTCTTGGGAGCACCTCCTTTTTCATCCATAAAACAGAACTAGTGATCTCCTCCTCTTGGGTAGTTGAGAGGACTGAAAGATATCCTCCTGCTGTTGATTACACAAATACTGATCTAGCCTGGCACTGTTCTAGGCACTGAAGGGACCCTTTCATGCCTATAGGGCAAGCCAGACCTGTAGTTATTCTTTTTTTTTTTTTTTAAAGATTTATTTATTTATTTTGAAAGAGTGAGAATGAGAGAGAGAGAGAGAGAGAGCACATGAGAGGGGGGAGGGTCAGAGGGAGAAGCAGACTCCCTGCTGAGCAGGGAGCCCGATGCGGGACTCGATCCCGGGACTCCAGGATCATGACCTGAGCCGAAGGCAGTCGCTTAACCAACTGAGCCACCCAGGCGCCCCTCAGACCTGTAGTTATTCTTAATGAACTGTATCCGTTATTCAGTCTTTGGGATGCAGTCCAGGATAGAGGACAGGGGTGGGCTCTTGAATCTGACAGCGTATGGATTCATATCCCCACTCTGTCCCTGACCAGCTGGCTTGCCCTGGGCAAAGGATTTTTCCCTCTCTGGGCTGCAAGTTTCCTCATCTCTAAAAGCGGACTGAGATGTCCGACTTCACCTGGCAGTTATGAGGATTTAAAGAGATTATGCCCATAAAGTCTTTATTATTCATTAGCCCAGGGTCTGACAGAATAGTTACCACAGAGGAAGTGTTGGTTTCTGTTTAAGGATATATTATTTAATAATGTGCAGTGCCCTAGAATTCTCAGCATAGATACCTGGAGGGGGAGGAGAGACTCTTCTGTTCAGAGGGAGCCTTATTTATGTTTGGGCTCTTGTATTGGGAATGGAATCATCCCTGGACCCTAGTACGTCCTTTAGTTTGGGCACATTTTCCTCTTTCTCCCCAGCTGTGTGGTGGTGATTTTGAATCCCAAGGAGAACAAGCAGCAGCACATTTTTAACACTGCCAGGTAGGCTGGGCCCTGGGCTTTGGGTAGGGGTGGGACCAGGGTCCTGGCACCTACCCCCTTCCCCACATTGCTTGGAAGCTTGTAGGTGGGTGGCTAACTCATTCACTCACCCACTGGTTCAGCTACATTCTGCTGCTTTGTGCTAGGTAGTGTTCCAGGTGCTGAGGACAGTGAGAATCTCTGCTCTTGTAGAGCTGATAGCTCAGCGGGGGAGACGACTAAACCAGCTGGCAAATTACTAGCCAACTCTGACCATTGCTGTGGAGGAAAGAATGAGGATGTGTTAGGGCGGGTGTGCAGGCAGAGAAGGGTGGGGGAGAGGGGAACCATATCAGAGGGCCCAGGGAGGACCTCCTGGAGGCTGAGAAGTAAGGGGGTGACCCCTGTGAAAGTGTGGGGAGAGTGTTCCAGGTAGAGGGAGCAGCAAGCACAAAGGCCCTGCCTTGTGAATCTTGGAGTTTTTTGGGCGCCTGGGTGGCTCATTCGTTAAGTGTCTGCCTTCGGCTCAGGTCATGATCCCAGGGTCCTGGGATCGAGCCCCGCATCGGGCTCCCTCCTCGGAGGGAAGCCGCTCTCCCTCTCCCACTCCCGCTGCTTGTGTTCCTGCTCCTGCTATCTCTGTCTCTGTCAAATAAATAAATAAAATCTTAAAAAAAAAAAAAGAATCTTGGAGTTTTTGAGGAGCAGCCAGGGAGTCCTGTGCCTGGAATGAAGGAGTGAGTGAGGGAGAGATGAGGCGGAGACAGAAGCCACTTCTGGGTATTGGCAACTTTTAAACTTTTTATGTTGAAATAATTTTAGACTTTATTTTTTTTTTTAAAGATTTTATTTATTTGAGAGAGAGAATGAGAGAGAGAGAGAGAGCACATGAGAGGAGGGAGGGTCAGAGGGAGACGCAGACTCCCCGCCGAGCAGGGAGCCCGATGCTGGACTCGATCCTGGAACTCCAGGATCGTGACCTGAGCCGAAGGCAGTCGCTTAACCAACTGAGCCACCCAGGCGCCCAATAATTTTAGACTTTAAAGAACAATAGAAAGAATGCCTGTATACCTTTCACCCGTTTTCCCCAAATGTTAACCTTTTGCCACATTTGCTTTATCATTCTTGGTCTATATATGTGGTAATTTTTTTTTTCTGAACCATTTGAGAGCAAGCTGCAGACATGGACACCCCTGTACCTCTGATTATTTTAGTGTGTATTTCCGGTGGGGAGGAGCATTATCCTTCAAAACCACAATATGATCAGCAAAGGCAGGAAATTAGAATTGGTACATCACTACTATCTAAGCCTCTTTCAAGTTTTACCATTTATCCCAAGAATGTTCTTTAGAGCGAAAGGGTTCTGTCCAGTATCACATGTTGCATTTAGTTGTCTCTTCAGGTTTCTTCAGTCTGAAGCGGTTTCTTCATCTGTTGTTGACTTTGATAACCTTGACACTTGAGGATTACAGGCCAGGTATTTTGTAGAATGCCCCAGCCTTTGGGCTTGTCTGATGTTTCCTCATAGACTGAGCTTCTGTATCAGAAGGAATTCTGCTTTCGCCTCTGCATTCTAGCGAGAGGCTAGATATTGATCTCTCCTACGACGGGTGGTGTTCACTCCGGCCCTTGGTGAAGGTGGTGTCTGCCAGGCTTTCCCGCTGTGAAGCCTCTTTTTCTCTGGTGATTAGTGAGTATCTTGCAGGGAGCTTCTGTGAAATTGCAGATATTACCCTGTTCCTCACCAGAGTTTCATTCACTAGTCTTAGCATGGCTTTGACATTTTACAAAGGCTCTGCAGGGCATTCTGATGTGCGGCCAGGGCCCTGCCCTGTCAGGTTAGGTCACATGGGCAGGACTTCCCTGTGTTGAGGTCTCCTCGTCTCAAAACTGGCTGAGAGTCCTGACTCCATAGAGTGCGTTGGAGGAATTAGTGCTGTGATGTCCGTATAGCATTTTGCAGAGAGCCGGGCACAGGCTCAAGGCAGGCAATGGGTTAGGAGTGGCTACAGACAACAGAAACCCACAGCAAGCGTGGCTTCAAACACAAGGGCATACCCTTCTTGCCTGGATGAAGTCTGGAGGTGGGCACCCAGGCAGCTGGTGTCTCTGCAAGCATCAGGAACCCCCAGCTGCCTGTCTTTCTGTTCCACCATGCCTATTGTGAGCCTCAGGTTCTTGAGGTTGTCTCATAGTCCGAGATGGAGTTCTGGCTGTCATGTCCTTGATTTGGAAGGGGAATGACTGGGCATCAGGGCAAAGAGTTCCCTTTGAGAAGCTCTTCTGGAAATCACACACAGCATTTCAGCTTACCTCTTGTTGGCCAGAATAAATTGTGCAGCTGTGCCTGTGTAACTGCAAGAGAGGTGAGGAATTGCACTCGCGCTGGGGATGCTGCCATCCCAATTAAAACTCAGATTCTGTCGGTGTGGAAGGAGGGGCAAGTGGCCATCGGATAGGCGGCTTGCCTTGTCTGCTGCTGTAGGAGCGATGGGAGGCCACCAGAGTTGAGGTGATGATGATAAATGCTCTGTGAGATTGTCAAAACGCAGGATTTACTTACATATTTGCACACCGGTTAACTCAGGTGAGGGAGGCAATTACTAGACTATTAAGGAGCACAGATAAAAAAGAGAGGGGAGAAGAAAACAGTGTAGTCCGGGAACCATGAAACTTGCTGCCAAAAAAACACACAGACAAGTCTGGTGACTCAGTCCTTGTGCAGGCTAGAGAGAAACGTGTTGATTGTTCATGGGTTTTCCAGAACACCGTGCATGTTTAGCTGTGGAGCGCATGCTGCAGGCTTGTGTCTGGGTGCGGTCTGCCAGGATCTGCCCTTCAGTACCACCCCCCCATAGTTAGGCCAGATCGGTGCCATTTCCTGTACCTGAATTTCTCAGGGTTACAGGGTGGGTAGGGTCTTGGGGAGCTCACTCCTCCTGAGGGAGAGGAAAGGAAGGTCCCTGTCCAGTGACCCCCCCATCTGGGTTTGGGGCTTTTGCTTTGACCCCCATTTCCCTGTGCCACTGACCCCCTTCTGGCAGCAGGGAATGCAAGGGACGCCCTGTGTGCTCTGCTGGGCACACAGGCAGCTTTGGCTCTGTGGGACCTGCTGGCACTCCCCTCTCCTGGCCTTTTTCAAGGCTTGGAAGCAGAGAGCGGGCAGAGTTCTGTGAGCACAGCCAGACAGGGGTCCGGCTGCCTACCGCCCTTGGAACCAGTGACCAGCCCCTTTCCTTACCCCCAGGAAGTCTCTGAGTGCTCTGGCCTTCTCCCCTGATGGGAAGTACATAGTGACGGGGGAGGTGAGTTGTGATGGTGATTGAGTGGGTGGGGAGGGATCTGGGGCCATTCCTTCTACCCCCCAGTAGGTCTGGGAAGTCCCTAGAATAGCTTCTTCCCGGGCCAGAAAGCCCCATGGCAGATGGGGGAGGTGGCTTTTGGACACATCCTGGGGCAATGCCAATTTCAGCCCTAATAGCCTTTCTAGCCCTGCCTGGTGCAGAACTTATCCGCAGTAATGGCTCCACCGCCTTCCCCAGAACGGGCACAGGCCTGCTGTGCGCATCTGGGACGTGGATGAGAAGAGTCAGGTGGCAGAGATGGTGGGCCACAAGTACGGCGTGGCCTGTGTGGCCTTCTCCCCCAATATGAAGCACATTGTGTCCATGGGCTACCAGCACGACATGGTACTCAACGTCTGGGACTGGAAGGTGAGATGACCGGTGGGGGTGTGGGCAGGCAGCCAGCTGCCAGAGAACTCTGAGGCCAGGCATTGAGCGAACTAAATGAGATAATTTGGTAAAGTGTTCCATTTATCCAGAAAATATTTATTGAGCACCTATTGCATGCTGATCCCTGTTCTAGACGCTTACTGTGAGGCATATGACAAGCTCTCAACTAGTGGAATTACATAATTATTTTCATATCAACCAACTGTGACCTTGAGCAAGTGACTTGACTTCTCTGTGAGTCTGTTTCCTCATCTGTAAGGTGGATATGCCAGCATCTACCTCATTGAGTTGTGAGAATTCAATGAGTTATGTGCTGGAAGGCTGGACTTTGGAACAGCTAGGGGAGGACTTGGCGGTGGCAGAGGTGGGTACCAAATCCTGGCTTTGTTCATTACCTGCTGTGTGACCTTAAGTACATGACACTACCTCTCTGCGCCTGGCAGAGGTGGGCAGAAGCACCTTCCACATAGGACGATGGAGAGGATTTCATGCTGTGAAGGCTCAGCCGTGTGTGAGCTATAGAGCATGGACTCCTGGGGAGAGCTCTGGAACTTACGTGTGGAAACCTTTCCAAGCCTCAAGTCTCCTCTGTACTGGGAAAGATAAGAGTGCCACACATAGGTTTCTCCATAAAGCAGCTCACTGGAGGACCCAAAGAAAACTGACTTGGTGCAGGGGAGGGTGAGGAGATACAGGGCTGAGAGCAAAGGCACAAATGATCCAATGGATGGGTGCTGGCATGAACTTGTCTGCATTGATTTTTTCCAGAAAGACATTGTGGTGGCTTCCAACAAGGTATCGTGCAGGGTCATCGCCCTCTCCTTCTCAGAGGACAGCAGCTATTTTGTCACTGTAGGGAACCGGCACGTGAGGTTCTGGTTCTTGGAAGTCTCCACAGAAGCAAAGGTAGGTTTCTTACCCTGCCCCCTTAGCCAGGCTGGGGGAGTAACCATTAGGAGCAGTATGGACTCCTGTTTTTACCTGAGGTTTGGAGGCAATGGCCTCAGAGGTTGTCTGGCCTCTGGTTCAACTTCTGCTTCTGGGCCTGCTCTGTAGGTGCTAACTGTCAGGCCCTGCTGGGAAATCTCCTCCCCACCCACTGACCCTGGGGCCACATCTCTTTCGTGGACTGCTGCCTTCCAGCCCCTCTGCCTGGAAGTGTGTGTTCTGTTTTATTCTTCCCTTCTCCATTTGGAGGAATGTTTAGAGTCCTGTTTAGCTATGTGTCATAGTCTCTGGCCATGAGAGTCCCATTGCGACCTTGCTGGGATCTAGGCCATATGGACAGCATCTTACGTGCCCTGCTATGCCTCCAGGTGACGGGCACGGTGCCCCTCGTAGGGCGTTCGGGCATCCTGGGTGAGCTGCACAACAACATCTTCTGCGGCGTGGCTTGCGGCCGGGGCCAGATGGCAGGCAGTACCTTCTGTGTGTCCTACTCGGGCCTCCTTTGCCAGTTCAACGAGAAGAGGGTGCTGGAGAAGTGGATCAACCTGAAGGTACCCCACCACCCCTCCCTGCCATCAAGGGGAAAACACTCTTCCCAGGATGTGTGTCTCCAGGGACACTCAGTAATATCCCTGCCTGATAGTTGATCCCGCTTGCTCTGGGTCTGACTCCTCAGAAGTTCTGCTTGTGAGACTCTGGGTGAGTGATTCTCCCTCTCCGAGCCTCAGTTTCCCCATCTGTAAAATGGAAATCCTGCTGCCCACCTCACAGAGTTGATCAGGGAGTCCCATGAGATAATATGTAGAAGGCAGGCAGCACAGTTCCTGGTTCCCTGTCATGGGCTCAGGGTTACAATTTTCTCCCATCACTGTTTGACCCAGTTCCCATTCTTTTCTTCACTGAGTACTCGTAGCTGGTGGGCAGACTGCATCTTTTTTTTTTTTTTTTTAATCTAAGGTATTATTCACTTTGTTTTTCAGTCAAAAAAGGACTATTTTAAAAATACGTAACATTTTATTTTATTTACTTATTTATTTATTAAAGATTTTATTTATTTATTTGACAGAGAGGGACAGAGCAAGAGACGGAACACAAGCAGGGGGAGTGGGAGAGGGAGAAGCAGGCCTCCCGCCGAGCAGGGAGCCCGATGCGGGTTCGATCCCAGGACCCTGGGATCATGACCTGAGCCGAAGGCAGACGCTTAATGACTGAGCCACCCAGGCACCCCAGAAATACGTAACATTTTAAATTAAAGGATGACATATTTATAAATTGCAGAACCACTTTTCTTTACGTTCTAAGGGTTTGAATCCAAACCGTTTTCCTGTTCTGAGACTGGATGGCTCTCAGCAGGAGCATCATGGTTTTCCCTCCTTTTCCTAGCTCTGTTCCTGTGGCTCCCCTTTAGAGCTCACCTTTAGGGCTAATGGTGTCAGGCCTGTGGAAGAATTGGGAGTTTCATCTGTTTTTCCTAGATGGTTAAGTGTCATTTTTTTTTTTCTCGTTTGAATCTTTTTTCTAGAACTTTAGCAGCTTAAGCAAGTCCAAAGCTTTCGACAGATGGATGGTTAGCCCCTGAGCAGTTGTCTTAAATGACTTATAAATTAAGTCCCTCTAGATTTGAGAAAGCTCCTCTAATCAGCGTCCAGAGGTCTGGCACTTCCTGTCCCTTCCATCTGGGTATCCTGGCAGGATAGAGAGTCCAAGAGTCTTTCCTGTATACAGTCACATTTTTCCGTGTTGCTCTGAAGTCTAATCTCTCTGAAGTTGTTTTTAAACAATAGGGAATAAAACATAAGCCCCCAATTCCACCGTGGTTCTGCATGTTACCTCTCCGAGGTCATAGTCTGCTGAGCAGATGATTTTCCACACACAGCTGAGTTCCTCTATAGACAGTGATGACAGTTCTGTCGCAGTTTGTGCCTCTGCCTGCCTGCTGGCATGTTTCCTTCAGTAGTGACTGCTAATATTCCTGATTCCAGAAGTTTACAATTTGCTGAAATGGGTTTCTTAGACCCAAGGAACTCTAAGGCTTCTCTGGAGGCTGACGTCTGCTCTGTTAGTCCCTATGTCTCTGCACTGGGTTACGTGGAGCATCAAGTCCACTTGGGTCCCCTTTGCCCCCACAGGTTTCCTTATCTTCCTGCCTCTGTGTCAGCCAAGAGCTCATCTTCTGCGGCTGCACAGATGGGATAGTCCGCATCTTCCAGGCCCACAGCCTGCAGTACCTCGCGAACCTGCCCAAACCACACTACCTTGGGGTGGACGTGGCCCAGGGCCTGGAGCCCAGGTACTGCCAACAGAGGGTGGGAGAGGGGCCCACCCAGAGTCTGTCTGCTGACGTCCGTTCGTGCTTTCAGCTTAACGTACCCACCTGGCCAGCCCTGGGCTGGAAGGATAGAGTTAGAGCGAGGCAGCAAAATCTCTGCCACCATGAAGTCTGTGGTCTAGTGAGGGAGCTTGATGATAAATAAGTATATAAACAAGGTCATTTCAGATAGCCCTAAGTGCTCTGGTGACATAAACCAGGAACTCAGGAAGAAAGTGCCTGGGGGTAGGGCTGTGTTGCTTGGGAGCCAGAGGAGGTGTCTCTGGTGAGGAGGAGCCAGCTATGTGGAGAGGTGGGTCCTAACAGCAAGTATCAAGACCTGACGGACAAAACACCCTGGGCTTGGCATGTAGCGTGAACAGCTAGGGGCTGTATGGCTGGAGCCCAGTGCACCAGGGGAGGATGTTAGAAGACAGGTCTGAACACTGATGGAGGCTGGCAGGGGGAGCTTTGTAGTCTTTTCTGAGGTCAGTGGGTAGCCACTGGAGATTTCAGGCATTGGAGTTAGTTATATGGTCGGCCTTAAGCATTAGAGCCCTCTGGCTGCCATGTTGAGAGCGGGTAGAAGGGCTAATCTGTGGTGTAAGGAGGCTGGGGGGAGGGGCCACCTAACCAGGGGGTGCTGGGTGCCTGGGGTTGCCTCTTTGTAGACTGCCAGACGCTACCTCCTGGGTACATTTTCCGAGTGACCCACAGTGCTGTGTTGCGGTAGCCAGGCCGCTCAGCTCTGCCACCTTCGCTGTGTGTGCTTTAGTTTCCTCATCTGTGAAATAGAGTACCTACCTCTCGTGGAGACTGCGAGAATTCAGTGTAGCTAGAGCTCTCAGATCGGCCCATAGTAAGTGCTCAGTAAACTATAGCCTTTGCAGGGAGGCCCCAGGCCAGGCGACAACTCCCCAGTCCCCCTGGCATAGGGATTTTTGGTCATGTGCTGGTGGGGCTAGTGAGGAAGAACTAAGGTACGTGCCCATTATCCTTCCATGCTCAAAGAGAGGATGGAACTTGGGTGGGTGAAATGAGGGGAGGTGAAAATTCAGATGTTCTCAGGGGCCAGGCAGAAGCTTCCAGTTTACAACCTCTGCACTAGAAGCAAAAGCAAAGGAAGAAGGAGGGAGGAGAGAGTAGAGTTGGAGTGGGAGATGACCCACTCCAATTATCATAAGGGATGGCATTGCCAGGCAAGAGGCAGCTCGAGTGTCACCAGAGGCAGCTGTCACTACTGACACTGACATCGATGGTGACTGATGACCATGTGGCCTTGTTAGCTTCCTCTTCCGCAGGAAGGCAGAAGCAGTCTACCCGGATACAGTGGCACTGACCTTCGACCCCATCCATCAGTGGCTGTCTTGCGTGTATAAGGACCACAGCATCTACATTTGGGATGTCAAAGACATCAACAAAGTAGGCAAGATGTGGTCGGAGCTCTTCCACAGCTCCTACGTCTGGAACGTGGAGGTGAGCCCCTCTCTTCCTACCTCTGCCCCTGCTCAGCTCCCCTCCGGGGCTCAGCTGGGGAGAGCTTCTGCAGTTTGGGGAACCCATTCAGCCCTTCGTTCACAAGATACTCGTGGCCCCAGCTTGGTACCGGATGCTGTTCTAGGTGCTGGGGACATAGCTGGGAAGGAAACTGGCAAAAGTCATGCCCTGCTGGAGCTCACATTTGGGCAGGAGAGTAAACACACACATCATCAGTAACAGCCAAGCGGCACTACCTCTGCAAAGACAAAGCAATGTAGGGGAAAGGGGACCAAGGGTGCTGTTCTAGAGAGGAGGCTGATCAGGGAAGGCCTCTCTGAGGACGTGACATTCAAGCAGAGACCTGCAGGAGGTGAGGGACAGAGGCAGGCAGCCACTGGGGAGAACGGCGGCAGGGGTGTGTGGACCTCGGAAAACTTGCTGTGGAGGGCCGCTTGTGTAGCTGAGTGCTTTTTCAAGTGTTGAAGTTTTCGGAGAATGAGTCTTTGGGGTGTTTTCATTCTCTAAAGCTGTTCTAAGTTTTCCTTGCAAATAAGACAACTGGTGGGGAAATCATTGTCTTCTACCTCCCCCTGCCCCTGAAAATTTCTTACTGCTAGGAGCATTTGTCCTGGAGAAATTATGTTTTCAGTAGCCCAATTCAGAATTGGGAGAAGTAACTTGATCCTTTTGAATAAGCATTATTCAGCCCTTTGACGCTTGAATCCATCTGCCTTCGTGGATCTGACGTTTCTGCTGATAGCACTTTTCTCACTTAACAAGAATGTTTTTTAAATAACTTTAAAATTTTGTATATAAATATATTCTCTTTGGAAAAAAAAGGTGAAATATTATAAAGCTAAAGTCTATTTTGATCACCTCCCCACCCCCCAATCCTGCTCTCTCTCACCCTCACCTTTGTTATTAGTTTATTATGTGTTCTTTCAGTTCGTTTCCTTTGTATCTGCCTGTTGTTTATATATATATATATATATATATATATCTGTCTCCTCAACAAAAATATTTGTGGGTGCATCTTTTTATCAGTTCTGGAAAGAACAGCCAGTACAATTTAAAAATTGCCTCTACCTGATTCTTTCTCTTCTTCTGCAACTCCCAGTGTCCTAACTCTCTATTCTTCATATTTTTTTAAATAACACAGATCTAGAAAACCACATGAAGGAAATGTACAATTTATTGATTATTGTTAGCAGCTGTTGATGCTCAATGCCTAGATCCATTTTATTCCTTGGGGGTTGCGATATGGTGATATTCTAATTCTATAATTTCTTTTTATTAGTTGGACTACTTATATGAAGAAACACTTCCCCTCATCTACTATTTGGTCACCCAGTGGTACACTTCATATAGGAAAGGCAGGATAAATGCTTGATTCTTTCCCTTTATTTACCAGTTTTCAAGATAATGAATTGGTTCCCTGTCCTCTAAAGGTAACTAGTTGTTTTTATTTAATATCATTATATACTCATATATGTAAATATATTGGATATATTTTAATCCATTGCAATTATTAACATTATTGAAGCTCAGATTGTCCCATCTTTGACCATTAGGAGCCTCTCCAAGTTGGCTCCTGAGTCCTTTGGATATGACCCTGGTAGTCTTTCTTTGGGAGCTACCTTGCTATTTGAGATGACAAGATGTTCCAGCCACATCTTGTACATTTCCTATCCCAGACCTAGAATCAGCCATTTCTTAAAGAAGCCCTCAGTTTTGTTTTCAGTTTGAATTGGTGTTTCACATTCACAGTCTAAGTGCTGGGGATGCTCATAGGTATTGGATTGATGCTTTTGGAAAGCTAAAGACGGGGATGATGGAATTAGAATATCCCCGTTAATCATTTACTTATTCCCACATTATAGGTACAACAGTCTAAGAATGACCATTATTCAATTTTGAAAAGAGTTAAAACAATTTTTTTGCATATGTTCTTTCCATTTTCCCTCAACTTTTTAAAATAATTATACTACATATACGTGATCTGATCATGTAGCCATTATATACCATATTCTCTCCCTTATGACCCCATTTATTTAGGGGGATGTAAGTGTACATATATATTATGGTAAAATACACATACCATAAAATTTGCCATTTAAACCATTTTTTTTTTATTTTTATTTTTTGAGAGTGTGTGTGCACATGCATGCGCAGGATGGGGGGAAGGGGCAGAGGGAGAGGAAGAGCGAGAATCTTAAGCAGACTCCAAGCTCAGTGCAGAGCCTGACTCGGGGCTCCATCTCATGACCAGAGATCATGACATGAGCTGAAATCAAGAGTCAGACACTTAACTGACTGAGCCACCCAGGCGTGCCCCTAAATCATTTTAAAATGTACAAGTCAGTGGTATTTAGTACCTTCATAATGCTGTACAACCATCCCTACTATATAGTTCTGGAACATTTTCATCACCCCAAAAGGAAACTCTGTACCCGTTAAGCAATCACTCCCTATTCCCACTCTCTCAGCCCTAATCTGCTTTCTATCACTGTGGATTTGCCTGTCCTGAATATTTCATACAAATGGAATAATAGAATACGTGGACTTTGTGTCTGGCTTCTTTCACTTAGTATATATTCAAGGTTTATCCATGTTGTAACATGTTTCAGTTCTTTCCTTTTTAAGGTTGAATAATATTCCATTGTGTGGATATACCACATTTTATTCATCTGTTCATCAGTTGATGGCCATTTGTGTTGTTTCCACCTTTTGGCTATTAGGAATAGTGCTGCTCTGAACATTCATGTACGAGCTTTGTTTGAAATCTGTGTTCAGTTCTTTTGGGTATATACCCATGAGCAGAATTGCTGGGTCATAATGGTAATTCTGTTTAGCCTTTCGAGGAACCACTAAATTTTTCCATGCTGTACCATTTTACGTTCCTCTTTTTTTCTTTTTAAGCAATTTCTGCACCCCAGTGTGGGGCTTGAACTCACGACCTTGAATCAAGAGTTGCATACTTCCAACTGAGCCAGCCAGGCGCCCCTCACCATTTTACATTCCCACCAGTGATGTATGAGGATTCCAATTTCTCTGCATCCTGATCAACACTAGTTTTTTGGGTTTTGCCTTTGAATTATAGCCACCTTAGTGTTTGTGAAGTGGTACTGTGTTGTGGTTTTGACTTTCATTTCCCTCATGGTTAATGATGTTGTTGAGCATGTTTTCGTGTACCAGTTGGTAATTTGTATATTTTTGGAGAAATGCCTATTCAAGTCTTTTGCCCTTTTTTTACTTCGGTTGTTTTTTTGCTGTTGAATTGTAAGAATTCTTTATGTATTCTGGATACTACATTCTTAGATATATGCTTTGCAGATATTTTCTCTCATTCTTTGTTATCTTTTCACTTTTCTTTTTGATGGTGTCTTTTGATGTACAAAGGTTTTTAATTTTGCTGAAGTCTGATTTATCTGTTTTTCTTTTGTTGCTTGTATCTTTGGTATCATAGCTAACAAACCATTGCCAAATCCACAGTCATAAAGATTTACTTTTAAGAGTTTTATTGTTTTAGGGGCACCTGGTGGCTCAGTCAGTTAAATGTGTCCACCTCTTGATCTCAGCACAAGTCTCGATGTCAGGGTCGTGAGTTCAGGCCCCGTGTTGGGCTCCACAATTGGTGTGGAGCCTACTTTAAAAAAAAAAAAAGTTTCATTGTTTTAGCTCTTTCATTTAGGTCTTTGATCTCTTTTAATTTTTGTATATACTTGAAGCAGGGGTCCAACTTCATTATTTTGCATGTGAATATATAGTTCAAGCACCATTTATTGAACAAACTATTCTTTCCCCATTGGATAACCTTGGCACACTTGTTGAAAATCAATTCACCATAGATGGATGTATGGGTTTAAGTTTGTACTCTCAATTATATTCCATTGATGTAGGTCTGTCTTTATGCCAGGAGCACATTTTTTTGATTACTTTGATAGCTTTGTAGTAAATTTTGAAATTAGGAAGTATGTTTCCTACAACCTTGTTCTTCTTTATCAATATTCGTTTGACTACTTGGGGTCCCTTACAATTCCATATGGATTTTAGGATCACCTTTCCCATTTCTGGGGTGGGGGGAAGTAATCTTTATTTTCTTCTTCCTGTCAGCTTTTGGTGTAGTTTGCTCTTGTTTTTCTAGTTCCTTAGGGTGAGACCTTATTGATTTGAGATTTTTTTTTTTAAGATTTATTTTTTTTATTTTGAGTGAGAGAGAGAGAGTGAGTGGGTGGGGGCAGAAGGAGAGAGAATCCCAAGCAGACTGCGCTGATTGCAGAGCTCACGTGGGGCTCCATCCCATGACTCCAAGATCACAACCTGAGCGAAAACCAAGAGTTAGACACTTAACCAACTGTACCACCCAAACACCCCTGAGATCTTTTTTTTCTAAGATTTTTTTTTTTTTAATTTATTTGAGAGAGAGCATGAGCAGGGGGAGGGGCAGAGAGCGAAGCAGACTCCCTGCTGACCAGAGAGCCCGACTTGGGGCTCCATCCCAGGTCCCTGGGAGCATGACCTGAGCCGAATGTAGACACTTAACCGACTGAGCCACCCAGCACCTCAGTCTTCTTTTTTTAATGTAGGCATTTACAGCTATAGATTTCCCTCTGAGCATTGCTTTTGCTGCATGCCATAATTTTGGTATACTGTGTTTTCATTTTCATTTGTCTCAGAGATTTTCTAATTTCTCTTTGATTTCTTCTTTAATCCATTGATTGTGTAAGAGTGTATGGTTTAATATTCATGTATTTGTTAATTCTCCAAATTTCCTTCTGTTATTTGTAATTTCATTCCAGTTGTGGTTGGAGAAGATTGTATGATAAGAGTCTTTAAAAATGTATTGACTTGTTTTGTTACCTGATGTGTGGTCTATTCTGGAGAATGCTCCATGTTCACTTGAGAAGAATGTGGATTTTGCTGTTATTGGGTGGCATATTCTTTATATATCTGTTAGTCTGTTTGGTTTATGGTGTTTTTCCAGTCCTCTGTTTTCCTTATTGATAATCTCTCTAGATCTGTCTTTTATTGAAAATGGAATGTTGAAGTCTCCAACTGTTACGAAACTGTGTATTTCCAATTCTATTCAGTTTTTGCTTCATGTATTTTGGTTCTTTGTTGTTATGTGTGTATGTTTGTATTTGTTATATGTTCTTTTTTTTTTTTAAAGATTTTATTTATTTATTTGGGGAGGGGGCACGAGCAGGGGGAGGGGCAGAGGCAGAGGGAGAAGCAGACTCCCTGCTGAGCAGGGAGTCCAATGTGGGACTCGATCCCAGGACCCTGGGATCATGACCTGAGCCGAAGGCAGATGCTTAACCAACTGAGCCACCTAAGCGCCCTTTGTTACATATTCTTGATGATTGACCCCTTTATCAATATATAATGCATTGCTTTGTCACTTGTAACAGTTTTTGATTTAAAATCTATTTTGTCTGATAGTACTATATATATACAACGTTCTCTTCTAGTTACTATTTGTATGGAATATCTTTCTCTGTACCTTCACTTTTACTCTGTATGTGTCTGGATATAAAGTACCCTCTAATGGACAACAGACAGTGGATCTTTTTTTTTTTTTTTTAAGATTTTATTTATTTATTTGTTCAGGGAGACAGCGTAAGCAGGGGAAGAGGAAGAGAGAGAATCTCAGGCCAACTTCATACCAAGCACAGAGCCCGATGCAGGGCTCGATCTCATAACCCTGAGATCATTACCTGAGCCAAAATCAGGAGTGGGACACTCAACTGATTGAGCCACCCAGGCGCCCCGTAGTGGATTTTTTTTTTATACATTTTGCCAGTAATTTCCTTTTGATTAGAGAGTTTAATCCAGTTACATTTAAAGTAATTGCTCATAAGATAGGATTTTTAGATGAAAAATCTATGCTGCTGCTATTATCATCTTCTCAGAACCCAGTGTTCTGTATTTTGAAATCCCTTTATATGTTATCTCTTTGACTCTCTGAGATGCATTTTGTTTCTAAAAATAGTTCTGTTTTCTTTTTCAGCTTTGCTTGGTTATTCTTTATAGTTTATGGTTGGCTACTCATACTTTTACTTTTGTCAAAGTTCTTCTATTTCTTTAAATATATTAAACATAGTTACTTTATATTCTGTCTAATAATGTCAGTGTTTGAAGCTGGACTATTGTTTCTGCTGCTTCTTGCTCATGGTACCTTGTTTCCTTTTGTGCTTAGTGATTTTTGACTGAGCTGAACCATTTGCCTTGGAAATTTATGTTTGGGGATGTTTCATGACCTGGGCTGAAGATGGTGCATGGACAATATATAGTAGTACTTGGTGTCTTTTTTTTCTTGTTTATTTTTAACGTAGAAGACATTACATTATGCCTGTCTGTCTGCAACATACTTTTTTTTTTTTCTTCACCAAAATGCAATAGAGTATCACAATGCTGTCATTGAAATGGTTGTAATGAATTGCCCTTTGCATTATTCTCTGGGAACTGTAGGTGTATCCTGAGTTTGAAGATCAGAGAGCTTGTCTGCCATCAGGATCTTTTCTTACTTGTTCCTCAGACAATACCATCCGCTTTTGGAATGTGGATAACAGCCCTGACTCTCACTGGCAGAAAAATATCTTCAGTAACGTGAGTGGCTTAATTGTGAACCATATTTTAGGAGGAACAGAGGCGTACTTTAATCTAGGATATAGGGGCAAGAGAAAGTCTTGTGGACCTTGGTATTAAGCTTCACTGGGGGCAGGAACCAGGAAGCACTCTGTGTCTCCCTCTCTCTTGCTTCTCTCTTTCTCCTTCTTTTTCTTTCTGAGGTAGCATGGCCTGTCCTCCCTGCTTCTCTCTGCCAGTCAACTCCTGCTCTTCGGGTATGTGTCAACATAGCTACCCCAGGCAACCTAACATATTCAAAAGAAATGAAGTTCCCTAAGTCTTGAGTCAGAGCTCCCTGGAAGAGCACCTGATGGACCAAACCAGGGAGGGGCTTCCCCTGTCTAGCTCGCTGCCACACTGTGAAGTCTTGGGTGAGGGTGCTGGCAGGACCCAAAGGGAGCCATGATGGGAGGGTAGGGAGAAAATACTTTGCTGAAGAAATGGTTGCTAGTGCTAGGTCAGTGAGGGAGCGTCTCTTAGGAGCTGAGACGTGAATCATGCGTTCATTTAATCTGCATTTGCTTATTAAGATCTCTGCTAGGTGCTGTGCTACCTGCTGGGGACACATCAATGCCTAAGACAGACCCTCCTCCTGCTCTTGTGGCTCCCACAGTCTAGTAAGGAAAGGCAGACAGGCAGTGAACCAATAACTGTACAAATTATGATATAATCGTTTTTAAAGATTTTATTTATTTATTTGGGAGAGAGAGAAAGAACAGGCAGGGGAGTGGCAGAGGGAGAAACAGACTACCACTGAGCAGGGAGCCCAACGTGGGGCTTGATCCCAGGAGCCTGGGATCATGACCTGAGCCGAAGGCAGACGCTTAACCAACTGAACCACCCAGGTGCCCCATAAATAATAATGTCTTTTAAAGATTTATTTATTTGAGAGAGGGAAGGAGTGGGGAGAGGGGCTGAGTGCGGAGCCCAATGCAGGGCTCAGTCTCACAACCCTGAGATCATGACCTGAGCCGAAATCAAGAGTCGGATGCTTAAGCGACTGAGCCACCCAGGCGCCCCTATGATAGAATCATAAGCGTGATCAGCACCATGAAAGAAAATTGGAAGTGCTGGTAGGATATATAACAGTCATCTGATTTTATCTGTGGTGTCAGGGGCAGCTTCCCAGAGGAGGAGTCAACTGAGCTGAGATATGGAGGATTGGAATGAGTAAAGAGGGGAGGGGAGAGTGTCCTATACCAAGGGAATAGCCTGTGCAAAGTCCCTGAGGGAGGAAAGAGTTCGGTGAGGTGGAAAACCTGAGCTGTCAGTGTGGCTGGAACAGAAGAGGCCCTTAATGCAGGGTGTGTATGGCAGGTGCCCCTTGACCCCCCCAACCCAGCACTGTCATCTTCTCTTCCACACCTGTGATATACATGTTACATTTGGCTGCATAGAATAGAAAAACCCAAAACAAGAGATGAAAATTTGGTTTTCTGACTCAGGCAAACAGTCGGGAGGTAACCAGGCTGTTTTGGCAGCTGCAGGAGGCCCTTAGAGACCCCCCCCCCCCCGAGCCTTCAGCTCGCCACTCTGCCCTTTTGGAGTGGCTCCCATCCTTGTCACCCAGTATGGCTGCTGGAGCTCCAGGGGGCAGGACAGAGGAGAAGGGAGCAGAGGGTTCTCACTTCTCATTGACCAGAGCTGATTCACAGAGCCTCATCTAGCTGCAAGGGAGGCTGGGCAACAGTTATTCTGAGTAGGGAAGGTTAAATCTGGAGGTCTGTTACTAATGAAGAATGGGAGGTGGGCTAGTGGGAGACACAAGTGCAGAGGTGCTTCAGACCTTCCCAGAGCACTGACCTCAGCCCTCTCCTTCCTGCAGACCCTGCTGAAGGTAGTGTATGTAGAGAATGACATCCAGCACCTGCAGGACATGTCCCACTTTCCAGACCGGGGGAGTGAGAATGGGACACCTATGGACGTGAAGGCTGGGGTGCGAGTCATGCAGGTCAGTCCTGATGGCCAACACCTGGCTTCAGGCGACCGAAGTGGAAATCTGAGGCAAGTGAGGCCTGGCGGGTGACTAATGTACGCTTCCCAGCTCAGGCTTGGGTCCTGAGGGTGGTGGGAAGGAGCCCTGGCCTGGGCACCTGTGCTTCCCCATTGGGAATGAGGGACTGTGAATGGCAGTCTGGAAACCAGCCATTCCTGAGAACCTAAGCTAAGAAGTATCTTCCAGAGGGCTGAGATAGGGGAGGTCCCAGGACCGCAGCAGCTGGGGCTTGTGAACGGTGCCTGCGTGGTAGACGGGCAAGCTTGCATTCTAGGGTAGGGTGACACTTTTACCAGCCATGTGACCCCAGTGCTGAATAGTCAGGTTGCCAGCTGGAGCTTGGGGGGCCCTGGTGGCACTGGAAGGGGAGCCGGGAGGATGGGACATTTGAGGGTGCAGGCTGTTTACCCACACCGTAGAGGTTTTTTTAAGACGTTCCTGGCACGGTAGGTGCTGACAGAATATGAGCGCTCTCACGGGGACCAGGTTTACGTTGAATGACAGCTGTGACCACCTGGGTGCTGAGGCCATTGAGGAAGGGAAGGGATGGGGAGAGCATGGGCTCCATCTTAAAGGGGCAGCTACCAAGCAGTAGCGGGATCGCAGGCTCCGCTGTCCGATGTCCCCATTGTCCAAGAAGAGTGAAGTGCAGGGTTTTTCGTGAAATTCCATGGTTTTTAAATGGTGGCAACTGTTTTGACACCACTCACTGTGTGAGGCAGCCCGATGTGTCCGTGGGCTGCGCACACTGACAGCGTTCTGCTGTGCGAGGTGAGACCAGTCACGAGCTAACTTGGGTATAGCACTCCTCCCTGGCTGGCCACGGGCCTGCCGCTGTGTGCACCGACCAACTTAGCCCTTTCCCCCACCCTCTGATGGGAGCACTGGTATTAACTCCATTTCCAGATGGGTTAACTGGGGCAGGAGAGGCCAGTGGCTAAGCTAAGCTCACACAGGAAGAGTGGAGGACCTGAGAGGACTGTCTCTTAGGTCATCCTAAATGGCCTGTTGGTTGGTTGATTTCATTTGGAGAGAAAGGAAAATTTAGATTTGAGAGTCTTTAAGAATGGGAGATTGGAATCAAGTACTCCTCACCCATAGGTCCTATCCTTGAGTATGACCTCTGACCCTGGGTCCCTCCCCCACCCCCAGGCATCTCCTCTGACACAGCCCTGCCCTAACTCCTGTTCCCGCAGAGGACTGTCCTAGACCTGCCCCATGGAGCCATAAGGGGCTGGGTGCCCACTTAGGTGGCCCAGGCTTGGCACTGCCACCTTTAAATAGCAGGTTTCTATACGAGAAGAATGGTTGGGCATCTCTAGACTAGTTGGCCAGGGCAGGGAGTTCCCCATGTTGCCTCTCTGGCAGAGCACCTAGAGCTGAGGGGTGGGGCACGGGCAGGGTACAGTGGACAGTGTGTGTCTCCCAGGATCCACGAGCTGCACTTCATGGATGAGCTGGTCAAGGTGGAGGCCCATGATGCTGAGGTGCTGTGCCTGGAGTACTCCAAGCCTGAGACCGGTAAACCTATGCGGGGTGGCAGGGGGAAGGCAGGGGAGCATCCCCCCTGGCAGAGCCACAGAGACGGGGAGTTGATGTCTGGTGGGGCTCTGAGTGACAGCTGCACTGGGCCCTGAGACCGGGGTAGCTGGGAGTCTAGAACGCAAGACTGGCAGGCAGGACTGGGCTGGACTTGCTCTGGTTCCCAGTGTCCCAAAAAGCGCTCAGGTTAAAAAGGTGAGTGTTGAATGAGAGAATGTATGGATAGATCAACAGTTGTATATCATATCTATATCAAATAATATCGAACATATTATTTTGAAAAAGTTTGATGCCTACAGAAACATTGCAAGAGTATTAGAATAAATACCCCTGTTCTCTTCACCCAGATTCCTCAGGTTTTTTTCTTTTAAATTCTATCTGACCCTGTGACTGTGTGTATCACTTTATCTGCTTCCGCATCTCCACTTCTGTGTCCATGTTTGTGCACGCGTGTGTACATGTGCTCACATTAATAAAATACTAGCATATACATTTTTTTAAGTAATTTTTGTAAAAAAAAATTTTTTTTAAGATTTTATTTATTTATTTGACAGAGAGAGACACACACAGCAAGAGAGGGAACACAAGCAGGGGGAGTGGGAGAGGGAGAAGCAGGCCTCCTGCCGAGCAGGGAGCCCGATGCGGGGCTCGATCCCAGGACCCTGGGATCATGACCTGAGCCACCCAGGTGCCCCTAGCCATATACATTTCTTTTGCTGACTTGTTAGAGAATAAGTCAAAGGTATGACCTTTCACTCTTCACTGGGTCTGTGAGGACATCCATTTACATGACCATGTGCACTTATCAAATGTGGAAGTTTCACTTTTTCCTGTACTGTCCTCTCTTTTGTGGTCCTTATTCCCATTTTGCCGGCTGTCCCAATATTGTCCTCTGTAGCACCTTTGTTTTTCCAGTCCGGAAACTCGTAACTCTTTTATCACCTTTTTTCTGGAACATTTCCACAGCCTTAATTTGTCTTTATGACTTGACTTTCTGCAGAGTATAGACCAGTCATTTTATAGAATTTCCTTCCATTTGAGTTTGTCTGTTTTCCTCATGATTTCATGCTGGTGATACATTTTTGGCAGGAATAGAACTTAGGTGGAGTCATGTCCTGATAGGTAAGCAATCTTTCCCATGCTCTTTCCTCCTCCTTCATTTCCCCGCACCCTCTGACCCACCAGTTTTTCTTGAGATCTCTCTTCGTTCAGTCCATCCTTCCTGAGCTCCCGTCTGCCTCGGGTCATGTGTTCGCCCTGAGACATGCCAGGCGACCAGGGTAAGCGCTGTCTGAGGGGGCGCCCTGGCAGAAGGCGGTGTGGCAGCGGGCCGCCAGTAGGACCTGGTCGAGACCCAGATAGCCAGAGCTCAGAGAGTGAGGGAACAATGTTCTGGGGAGGCTGGGAAGTTGGCAGGGCTTCGTGGCATGCCTAAGAGTCGGACTTGGCAGGAAGGAGTGCTGGGCTCTGCTAGGATGGCTGCTGTGGGGACAGGTGGCAGAGCGTCGTGTGTACCTCAAGATTCATCCGCTGGACTGGTGGCACAGGGTGGGAAATGCCAGGGTTTGGGGGGCTCTGGGGAAAGACTACAGAGAGCAGAGGGAATGGCCCCTTTCTGGGTTTGGGCAAGTTGGCTGCAGGTATAGAACCAAAGACCCCTTCTTCAAGGCCTGGAAAGCTCAGTCACGTTGCTGTCTGGGAGGCCATGGCAACGAGCAGCCTCCGGGGAACCCAGGGCTACCCTGTCCACTCACAGGGCTGACCTTGCTGGCCTCGGCCAGTCGGGACCGACTGATCCACGTGCTGAACGTGGGGAAGAACTACAACCTGGAGCAGACCCTGGACGACCACTCCTCCTCCATCACGGCCATCAAGTTTGCTGGTGAGCCCTTTCCTTCCTGCTTGCTCCACCTTGTTTGGTGCGCTCCTTTGGCTACAAGTAACAGCAAAACTCCCTTTAGCTTAAACAAAAAAGGGAAAAGCAAGCTCTGGATTCAGGCCCAGCTGGATCCAAAGGTTGATGATTTTTTTTTTCCCTTATCAAGACTCCCTCTGTCAGCTGCACCTTTCTGCGGTGGGCGGTATCTTGGTTATCACTGTGCCACTGGAAGATTTCCCCTCTTTCTGTCAGTTTTGGCAGAAATTGGGTGCTGACTTCCCTTGTGCTGGCTTGAGGCACCTGCCCTTTTCAGAACAGTTATGGGTGCCAGGGCTTTGGGGTGTTTTCTTGGGCCACGTCTGACTCAGGTGCCCCCAGCCCACACCTGCCTCTGCCTCTGATCCAGGAGGACTGGAATTAGGTGAATGTTGTTCCCCAAAAGGAAATTGGGATGCCAGTCCTGCAAGAGGGCAGGATGGACACTGGTGACCTTGGCAGAAAAATAGGTGACCATGAAAATCGCGGGAAGCTAATTCTGTGCTGGCAAGGATCCTTGCACTGCAGTTTGCCCCTTCCTTACCCCACCTGCAGCTAGAGTCACACAGCCAGGAGGTGCAGGCTTAGGATCTTGCCTCAGGCTGCCCTGCAAAGCCCACACTCAACAAGGAAATCAAAGGGATTTCCTCTAGACTTGAAAGGTTAAGCATGGAGGTCCTTGGCCCTAAAGGATTCTGAGGGGAGGGGAGGTGGATCCTGTAGGGTTTAACTGATCAGAACCCAAGAGCATATTCAAAACTATATTCCAGAAGAAAGTTGTTCATGGAGAGAATATATCCACATACTCATTCTAAGTTCTTGACCATGAAGAGTTTTTTTACATGTAATCTTGTGACTGGAAAGGTATTAATGTCCCTTGATCCTCCCTGCTTCCTGCCCTACCTCTCTGTAGCTAAAACAAGTTAACAATGGACAAAAGTTAACAATGTTTGACGTGTCTTGATGAAGACCTCCAAAGCTGATCAGCTAAAATTTCTCAGACACCTTTAAAAATCTATTCATTTCATGGGATAGAGTTAATTAGAATAAATCAGTGAGTCTAGCTGTTTGGCCACCAGTGACCTCAGCTTTCATGAATGGTATGGATCCAAGACCGGTGATGACAGTCCAAGGGGTGGCCCAGGAATTGGTCCTTAAGGCCACCTTCTGCAGGGTGTGGGTTTTCATCAGAGCCCCCAGCCAGTCCGACAAGATGTAAATCCTCAACCCAGCTCCTGAATGCCCCACTCCGGCTGCGTTTTGCTCAAAACATTGACAATTTTAGTATAAACTGGGCTCCAGCCAGTCGAAACCTAACAGCAGCTGCCCTGCTAAAGAAGGATTCCGTCCTTAACAGTTTTATCTGAAACATATCCAAACAAATGAATACAATAGATGTAGTTTACAGAATAATACAATGAACTTCCCATCAAGGTTCATAATCAGTGGATATGAACTAGAACAGACACACCTATTGTTTATAACCAGTAACTGTGCTGATTGCTTGTGTTCTAACATTGCTGAGTACTTGGGCTCCCCACCCCACATTCAGAAGCAGAACATTACCAGTAACTTGCAGGCCTCTCTGGGTCCCTCCTAGGTCACACTCCCTCTCCCACACAGGACTCACTCCCTTCTGTGGGCCAGTGACTCCTGCTTGAGTAACAACTTGTGTATCAGGCCCTAGCTCTCTCCGATGTCCTGCCACGAAGCAGCAGGTTTGTGGTGCCCGGGCTTCATATTTATTTATCCTCAGTGTTTTATATCCCGTCTCTGCATCATCACCACAACTCTGAGGTATTTGTGCTGTTATCATTCTAAGTCTATAAAGAAAGAAGAAGAAAGGCCAGAATATGTAGAGTGCTTACCAGGTTGCAGCCACTGTTCCACAGGCTTCACAGAACTCCGTGGGGCAGGGGCTCTCATAGGCCCATTGTACAGACAGGAAACTGAGGCATGGAGAGAAAGCCAGGGCTCAGAGCACAGTGTTTAGCCAGAAAATGCCTGAGTCTAATCCTGGCCCTGTCCTGACTCTCTGTGCACCCTGGGCCAAGGACTGTGTGACTCTAAGCCCTGGGTTCACATTCGTACAGGGGAGTGGCCAGTGAGCAGTCAGGAAGGGAGGCACCGGTGGCTCGGGCCCTGACCTGAGGTGCATGTGGATGCTCTGATTGCTCAGGATGGCATGGACCTCCCAACAGTCTGCCTGTCTCCGCTTGCCCCCTGATTTGGTCCCGCTTCCACTCGGCTGCCCAGATCATCTTTCCAAATCCCAGATCAGACATGGTGCCCCTTTGGTGTCCCTGGCCTGTTCCCTATCTGCCCTTGCTCTGCAGAGGCCTGTCAAGCCACTGCTCTAGCTGTCCCACCTCACGCACACAGCTGCATGATACAAGCACCCAGCACCCACTCCCCTCCTCCAGGAATCCCTCCCTGACCCCCAGCAGAGTTCCCTTGCAGGGAGTTCCCTAGCTAGGATTCCTGGCCCCAGGCAGGCTCGGCAGTGGCCCAGCCTCACCTAATGTACCACCTCCTTCTCCTCCAGGCAATAGAGACATCCAGATGATCAGCTGTGGGGCTGACAAGAGCATCTACTTTCGCAGTGCCCAGCGGGTAGAGTGAATTGGCCTCCTTGGGGGCTGGGGTGGGCAGCTTGTCAGGGGCGTCCTCTGAAGGCCCTGCCTGCCCTGCCAGACCTCAGATGGACTACACTTTGTCCGCACCCATCACGTGGCAGAGAAGACAACCTTATATGACATGGACATTGACATCACCCAAAAGTATGTGGCCGTGGCCTGCCAGGACCGCAATGTGAGGTGAGGAGCTGCCCTGGGCTCTGAGTCGGCCTGGCCTGGTTTCTGAGTAGGGCCTGTATGAGACCTAGTCGGGTCTGTCTGCTCGTGAGCTGTCTGTTTTCTTCCCTCTGCTCATCTGGTCCCTCGGGAGCTGAGTTGGGTGGAAGGACCCAGCGGGTGTTTCTCAGGAGCTGGGCTCACCCAGGTCTAGCCTCCAGGTCAGCAAGGGGATTCCTTCTGGCTCTCCAGAAGCCTGTGTGGGGTGACTAAGAGGTGCTGGTGTGGCTCATAAATTCGTTCACTCACCTCCCTTCCTTGAGCACCCAAGCTGGGACCGACAGTGCAGGAGACGCAGCAGCGAGCAGGGCAGCCCCAGGCCTTGCCTTCACGGAACTCACAGTCCAAGGGAGGCGAGGTGGACACCTCACTAGACAGTGACAACATGGAGCGGTCAGGGCTGGGAGAGCCCAGGGGACTTGGGGGGCCCGGCGAGACACCTGACCCTACCTGGGGATCAAGCAGGGCTTGATGGAAGGAACATCTGAACTGAGACTGTGGAAGAATGAGCCAGGGGAGGGGAGAGCTTGTGCAAAGAGGTTCTCCACCTCTTTCATCTGCTCATTCAAATTGAGTGCCAGGCACTCTGCTTGCTCTGTGGCAGGGAAGACAGACATGAACGCAACAGACACTAACTCCATGGACACCCCAGTACATAACCTCCATGACCTCAGCCTGAGATGGCATCTCATTCTCTGAGGTGGCGATCTCAGTCCAGGCATCAGATTGGGGATGAGAGGTGGCAAGGGGCTTTCGGGAGCGAGGAAGATGGTCCAGTAAGGCTGAAACCAGAATGTAGGAGGGGGCAGGTGGGCAGGGCCATGTTGGCCACGTTGTGCCCCTACCTCTGCAGAGTCTACAACACCATGAACGGGAAGCAGAAGAAGTGCTACAAGGGCTCCCAGGGTGATGAAGGGTCCTTGCTGAAGGTGAGTAGCTGGGACCCCCGTGTGAAAAGCACACACATTCCCCCCGTCCGTCTTCTGCCCTGATGGGCCACCTGAGACCTGTGGCCTCCTGGGCACCTGATCAAAGATCACAAGCTGGCCAGCACCCACTCCGGCCTGGCTGACCAAGGAGGTTGCTTGGGAGCTGGGGGTGTCACAGACTATTTTACCTTTATTTACTGAGCCCTTTTCCAAACCAGGACATTTAAGTGGTTTCTATTTTGAATGGCCATGGTGTGGTGAGAACAATCAAAGAGACCTGGGCTTCTTTACCAGGCTTGCCCCTTGCTGTGTTATCAGGACAAGTTTGGGGGACCTTCTCAGAGCCTCTGGAGTAGGGGAGTTGTTATGAGTTCAGGGTTTAAGGTCAGACTCTCGCAGCTGTGCCTCAGGCTGTGACCTTGGGCAAGTGTCATCTTCTCTGAAGCCCATTTCATCACTTGTAAAATGCAGATAGAAAGAACCTCTGTCATAGGGTTGTTCTCTGGAAGAAATCAGTTTGCATGCATACAGTGCTTGGCATAGGGCTTGGTTGGTAATTTTTTCACTTGTGAAATGGGAGCAGGAGTTTGATCCTAACCAGGGTGTATGCCCTGCGGGCTACCTGGGACGAGTCAGCGTGCCAAGTGTCCCGCACGAGAGGGTCCTCCATCCGTGGAGGCTATGGGGTTTGACCCAGCTTTGCCAGAGGGAAGAAGCAGGCAGCCCCGCTGTCATGTGGGTCGTCTTCTCCCCAGGTCCACGTGGACCCCTCGGGCACCTTCCTGGCCACGAGCTGCTCGGACAAAAGCATCTCGGTGATTGACTTTTACTCAGGCGAGTGCGTTGCCAAGATGTTTGGTCACTCAGGTGGGTGTACCTCCCTATATGGGACGCCTCCCCACGCGTCCCCACACCGCCTTCTGACTCAGGAGGTCAGCACAGCTTCTCTGCTCTGCTTTCAGAAATCGTTACCGGCATGAAGTTCACCTACGACTGTCGTCACTTGATCACAGTATCCGGAGACAGGTGGGAAAGGCCTGGAGGCTGCCCCTGGCTGGCCTCCCTCTGGGAGTGGGCAAGACTGGTACTGTGGGGGGTGCAGGGGCTCAGACAGTGGGAACACCATGCTCCCGGCCTGCCCTGCCCACGCAGAGAGCCCTGCCGAGGGTTCCAGCTTACTGCTCTCTCCTTTGACGGCGTGGACCTTGGTGTTACACCCAGCCCTGAGTTCAAATCCTAGATCTGCCACTTACTTGGCACCTTGAACAGGTCATTTCCCATCTCTAAGCCTCAGTTTGCTCCTTTGTAAAAGACAGATGACCCCAATGTCCCAGACAACTGTACAGTGAGAATCAAATGAGGTGGCATATAAAGTCCTTAGCATGTGGTTGGTGCCCAAAGAAGTCCCTTTTGTTGCTCCCTCTAGTTTATTACAGTCCTTCCGCAGCCCCCTTCCTTGGGTCTTGAAGACTTCAGAACAGGTCCTGGTTTGCTGGGATGCTCTGAACCGCGCCCAGGGTGTAGAGCCCACGTGGCCTGGAGCACCCGCCCTGCACCCCAAGCAGAAGGGGGGTGTTTTCTGGGAGGGGCCAGGGAATGGGGTCTTGGCTGTGGTGACCTAGGGGGCTCCAGGGTCAGATGGCTTCTATGTTTACTGTTCCCTCCCCTTCCACATCTCTCTTTGGCCTCTGCAGCTGCGTGTTCATCTGGCACCTGGGCCCGGAGATCACGAACTGCATGAAGCAGCACTTGCTGGAGATCGACCACCGGGAACAGCCGCAGCAGCAGAACATGCAAGACGGGAAGTGGAGCAGCCAGCCCAGGTCCTGGCGGTGACCCGGCCATCCCTCACCCGTCTTTCTGTCTGCCAGAGAAACGTTTTCCCACCCTGGGCCCCGTGAGGAGTGATGCCGGAGACAGCCATGGCCAGGACAACCCTAGGCCCTGCCCTTTGTGCACCCGTGGCTCCGTTGGGGAGACAGATTTTGAGTACAAAGTTATGATAGTATATAGGAGAAGTGTTTTGAAGTGGAAAAGCGAAGTGGAGAGCCTGTGAGCACTTGTTTTGGGGGAAGAAGCTCTGGGGCACTGTGGGCACCAGGGGAGGCCCCTGCCCCAGCGTGCAGTGGGGAGGGACATAGGGAAGCTTCGCTCCAGTGGAGGACCCTTATTCTTCAAAGTTTTTATGCTGCAAGACCAGTTTCATTTGGAGTGAGGTCATTTTTTTTTTTTTTAAGATTTTATTTATTTATTTATTTGAGAGAGAGATAATGAGAGACAGCACAAGAGGGAAGAGGGTCAGAGGGAGACGCATACTCCCCGCTGAGCAGGGAGCCCAATGCGGGACTCGATCCCAGGACTCCAGGATCATGACCTGAGCCGAAGGCAGTCGCTTAACCAACTGAGCCACCCAGGCACCTTGGAGTGAGGTCATATTCTAATTTCTAATTAGGGAATTTTAGTTTGGAGGTCTCAGTTGAGTGGGAGATTTGGGGGTTTATCCTCCCTCCTGCCTCTGGAGCTGTCCTTGCCTTTCTCTGCCTTGAGGCTTTGCCATTGCCTCCCCACAGGGCCCAGGCCTGAACATGAGCCTCCCGTCCTGCGTGGTATTGGAGGTCTTGCAGATCTAGGTACCAAGGGAATGGGCAGCTCCTCTTGGCTCTTGGTTTTGAGGCTTACACACTGCCCCAGGTGCCCTCCAGTGCCCACCTTGTGTCAGGCGTGTTTTAGGCTCCTGTACTCCAAAGGAGATAAAACCTTATTGCTACCCACCCCCACACACTCCACGCCACACACACACACACACACACTCTCTCTCTCTCTCTCTCTCTCTCTCTCTCTCTCTCCCTCCCCCCCTCTCCCTCTCCTTCTCCCTCTCCCCCTCCCCCCCCCCCAGAATGGAGTGTATCAGCTTAGTACTCAAGCCCCACTATCTGCTTTGCTTTCTGTCCCATTGCTGTGGCCCTTAGAGAGTTTGTCTTATTTTTTGAGTGCAGTCTTTGTTATATCTCATTTATCGTGGTGATATTTCCAGCAGAGCAGGTGTGGCAGGGAGATCTCCCAGCACCATCTTGACCGGAAGTCAGCAGTATGTTCCTATGGAAGCTAGCACAGGGCCCAGCCCTGGCGAGATCCCTCTCCCTCCCGCCACCACCCCATTTACCTATTTCTCTCCTTGCGTTCTCATTCCTGGCCTAGGCAGGAGACCTATACGTCCGTGCCCAGCGAGATTTGCTCCTTAAGCCCTGGAGAGCAGACGGAAGATGAACTGGAGGAAGAGTGTGAACCAGAAGAGTTGCTGAAGACACCATCCAAAGAGAGCTTGGACCCAGGTTGGGAAAGGGGTCCATTCAAAGGGGCCCTATTTTGAACTTTCCGTGTAGGGATCGTTGCTGGGTTTTGCCCACTACCTGGAAATGAAGCTCAGTAGTCATATCAGTCAGGACTCCCTCAGTGTCCCTCAGGACTCTTACTGGCTTCAGCTGGAAAGAAAATTTATTGGTTCATATACCTGAAAATCAGAGAATTTGGCTTCAGGCAATCACTGGATCTCTGTAGTCAGGTGATGTTAAAGGAATATATTTTTCCTCCATCTTTTGGCTCTGCTCTTCTCCATGTTGGTTTTGCTGTCAGGCAGACTCTCCCTTTCCTGATGGCAAAGTTACTCCCAGCAGCTCTAGGTAATCAAACTCTAGAGAAGAGAACATCTCTTTCCCAGTAGCTCAAGCAAAATCCTGGGGTCGTGACTCCTGTTTCTGGTGTGCGTCATGTAGCCAGTAGCTGTGATTGGCCAGGCCTGAGTTCTGTGGTCATCCCTGAAGGGGGAGGCTTGACCCAGCTCCACTGGAGCCACCTGACTAACAAGGGTGGGCAGGGGTGCAGGGGATGTCACGGGAAAAACAAGGTGCTGTTAACCAGAGACAACAGATTCTGTTGTTCAGGCAAAAGGGAGAATAGTAGCTCAATGACTTTATAGCAGGCCAGGCTTTCTCTAAATTTCTGCCCTTCTGCATGTTGCCTTGGCTTAGGCCCTCATGGTTGCAAGATGGCTGCTGTTTGCATAGGACAGTCACTCCTCCAACCTCCTTTGGAGAGGACACTTGCCCACAAGCTCCCAGCAGGCTTCTCTCAGGTCCCATTGGCCATGGTTGCTCCAACTAAGAGAGGCTGGGAGCTTTTAGTGTGGGGCCGGGGCCTCTGCCAACAGGGGCTGACTAGACAGTAGGCAACAGTAATGTAAGAATTCAGCCTTGGAAAAAATCAGAGTAAGCAAACTTTCTTTGTTGCCACCCTCACACCCAACCCCATGTTCTCTCCAGGGTGGCCACTTCTATCAGTTTCATATGAATCCTTATAGGCCTTTTCCTGAACGTTAATATGTATATGTACACAGCCATCAGAACATATCGTATTTATGTACATAAATTATATTCTGTAGACATTCGGTACCTTTTTCCTCTCAGAAGTATCTTATCAGGGCGCCTGCGTGGCTCAGTCAGTCCCACTCTTGGTTTCGGCTCAGGTCGTGATCTCAGGGTCATGAGATCAAGCCCTGCATCAGGCTCTGCACTCATTGTGAAGTCTGCTTGGGATTCTTTCCCTCTTCTTCCCCCTTCACCTCTGCTCCTCCTCGCACTTGCATTTTCTCGAGCTCTCTCTCGTTCAGATAAATAAATAAAATCTTCTTTAAAAAAGAAGAAATGGGGCACCTGGGAGGCTCAGTCGTTAAGCGTCTGCCTTCGGCTCGGGTCATGATCCCAGGGTCCTGGGATCGAGCCCCACATCGGGCTCCCTGCTCAGCAGGGAGCCTGCTTCACCCTCTCCCTCCGCCTGCCGCTCCCCCTGCTGTTCTCTCTCTCTCCCTGTCAAATAAATAAATAAAATCTTTAAGAAGAGAGAGAAGAAATATCAACCTCTCTCAAATAAATAAAATCTTAAAAAAAAAAAGAAAGAAATAGCCACCTATTGGTGGATACAAAACAGAGGCCTCTTTCCTTTTTTTTTTTTTAAGATTTTATTTTATTTAGAGAGAATGAGTGTGAGTCGGGGGAGGGGCAGAGGGGAGAGGGAGAGAGAATCTCAAGCAGACTCCATGCTGAGCTGGGAGCCCGGCACAGGACTGGATCTCACCACCCTGAGATCATGACCTGAGCCTGAGCCAAAATCAAGTCAGATGCTCGACCGACTGAGCCACCTAGGTGTGCCACAGGCCTCCCTCTTTTAACCAACAGCGTGGTGGGATATTTTAAGGCATTTGCCTCTGGCTGGACATTTAGGGTTTTCTAACTGTACCCCTTGGTGAATAAGGCCGTGCTGACCACTCCTAGGCCTCCTCTGACATATGTGAGGGTGGTTCTCCAGGACAGGGGTGAGGGCTGGTGCTGCCGGCTCTGGGGTTAGTTACACTTTTTATTTCAAAAGAGAACCCCAAGGGCCCTCCACATCTAGTTACTGCCCCACCTAGCAGGCCCACACTTTGGCCAACACATGACATATGAAGCATTTTAGTTTTGGCCCATTGTGTAAATTTGCCTTTTCCTGACAATGAGTAATACGCTTGTTGTTTCTTGTATTGTCTCTTTGGAGAATTGCCTGTTTACGTATGTAGCCCATTTGTATGTTGGGTGGTTTATTCTCCTAATGGATTCCATGTGTCTCTCCAGATCCTCGGTGTCTGCTGACCAATGGCAAACTGCCACTCTGGGCAAAGCGGCTGGTGAGTCTACCCAGAGACCGGGATGCCTAGGGCTGGCAAAGTGGGTGTGCTCTCCTTCATGCTCTTCTTTCTTCTGGGAGCCCATTTCCCTCTCTGTGTCTCTCTTTTCCCTAGAGAACCCCATCATCCTTCTAGTCTCAGCTTAGACCGTCCTTCATGCTTGTAACATGTATAGTGACCCCCTTCCCTGTGCCAGTCTTGTTCTGACCATCCGGACGGCAGGGAGCAGGGCAGACAAAACGTCAGCCTTCACAGGCTCATTTTCTAGTGTGGGAGATGGACAGTATCCACATCAAACCGATGAGTTGTATAGTATTTTGGGAGCTGATAAGTGCTGTGGAGGAAAAAAATTGAGAAGGAAAATAACAAGTATTGGGGGGAGGGGGCAACAATTTTATGATGAACAGAAAAGGCCTCACTGGGAAGGTGATATTTGAACAGAGTTGAAGCAAGGGAGCAATGCAGTTCCTAGGAAAGAATGTTCCAGGCAGAGAGAACAGTATGCAGGACAAAGACCATGAGGCAGGATTATGCTTATGTTCGCAGAGGTACAGGGAGGCCCAACTGCCTGGGTTGAGGGTGAATGAGGGTTGGGGGGAGAAGGGCTCACGGAGATGGTGGGGGCCAGATGGTGTGGCACCGTGTGGGCTGCGGTGCATTCCCTAAATACTCCTCGTTGTCCTCCCCACTTATTTTTATCTCTGGCACCGAGTGAGATGGAGGCAAAGGAGGGCTCTGAGCTGAGGAAGGCCATGAGGTAGCGCCAAGTGTGAACATGAAGGGGCAAGCAGAGGGCCAGAGAGGAGACTTGGGATCATCCAGGCAGGAGAGGTGGGAGGCTGGATAGATTTTGAAGGTGGAACCAAATGACTGGATGTGAAAGAAGATGATGTTAGGATTGAATGAATGTTACTTAGGGGAGGCGCAGGCTAGGAGCCAGTGGGTTAGAAGCTGGCGGCAGAATCCTACACCCAAGGTTGGGTGATTTATTTCAGTAACAGTGTCAGTCCTCAGATCAAAACCTAACTGTCAGCTCCTCAGGGAAATCCTCCCTGCCATCCCCTCCCCTGCAGACCAGGTCTCTCAAGACCCCAAGCTTCCCCTTATCCGTAAATGCTATGAGTGGAATTACATTTAACAAACATGCATAGCACACTTAACTCTGTACAGGCTCTAAGTATTTTGAATGTATTATCTCATTTAATCCCCATTGAAGTATAGGACCTTTTCATATCCCTATTTCACAGATGGAGAAACTGAGGCCCAGAGAGGTTAAGTAACTTGTCCAGGGTCACACAGCTAGGAATTCGAGGACGTGGGCTCCTCCAGAGCTGAGTTCTCAAGCACCCACCTTCCATTGTCTCTCAAGCCACAGTCTTATTCGCAGGCAGTGTTGGGCAGGACCAGGGTGGGAGAGGTGGCCATATGTGTTTGGATGGCAGAGCTAACAGAATTTGCTGAAGAAATACAATGTGGAGAGTATGAGGGACAGTACAAGAATGAAGGATGACCTCAAGGTTTGGGGCCTAAGCAGCAGGCAAGAATAAGATAAGGAAGGCTTTAGGAGGAGCCAGTGTGCGGGGGAAGATCAGGAGTTGCTTTCAACATGTGTTCGCTTTGAAATATCCATATAGATGTAGAGCAATTGCACGTGCGCTTCTGAAATTTAACAGATTCGGGCTGGAAATGTTTCTCTGGAGGCCGTTGCTGAGTGGTGTTTAAAGCTGAGACTGGATGGAGTCCATGCAGAGTCCCTGGCTCCCATTGGAGTTGGTGATCTCTTGGCTAGCTGTCTGACCATCCCCTGTCACCCTCAGCTAGGAGATGATGATGTGGCAGATGGCACAGCCTTCCATGCCCAGCGCAGCTACAAGCCGCATGGCCGCTGGGCAGAGCGTGCTGACCAGGAACCCCTCAAGACCATCCTGGATGCCCAGGACCTGGATTGCTACTTCACCCCCATGAAGCCCGAGAGCCTGGAGGACTCTATTCAGGATACAGTGGAGCCCCAGAGCCTGGTGGCCCTGCTGAGTGAGGTACAGACCGCCCCAGCCCAGCCCACGGTCCCTGCACTGTGACTGCCCACCTGGGACCTGGGGCCTCGGCAGTATCATTTTGAAAATCAGGCTGATTTTCCCACTCTAGGGGTGCAAGATGATTACATGATGTGGTGGAGGGCAGGAGGGTGAGGCCCTGGGCCTAGTGCAAGTGAGACTTCCCAGGCAGACCAGGAGTCTGGGAGGTGGGTCCCTTGGGGGTGAAGAGCTTGGGCCCAAGAGCAGGCCTGTGGCTGGCTGGGGACGGGGGCAGAGGGGACATTTGAGCAGGTAGAGCCCTGACCTTACCCCTTCCTTGCTGTGTGACAACTTGCTGCGAGGCTTGCTTCTCTAGGTTTCTGCTTTCAAAAAAGAAATGGTCATTAAAAAAACGATAACCGGGGCGCCTGGGTGGCTCAGTTGGTTAAGCGACTGCCTTCAGCTCAGGTCATGATCCTGGAGTCCCAGGATCGAGTCCCGCATCAGGCTCCCTGCTCAGCAGAGAGTCTGCTTCTCCCTCTGACCCTCTTCCCTCTCGTGCTCTCTCTCTCTCATTCTCTCCCTCTCAAATAACTAAATAAAATCTTAAAAAAAAAAAATCTTTAAAAAAAAAAAAAACGATAACCAAGATATACACAAACAATGAATCATGGAACACTACATCAAAAGCTAATGACGTAATGTATGGTGATTAACATAACAATAAAAAATTTAAAGAAAAAAAACGATAACCAAGAAAGAAAGACTTCTTAAAAATGGTCATAAAAAGAAAGCCCTCAGAGGGCTTTGATAGGAATCCAGCACCAATAGGCCCTGGGCCCTCAGAAGTGCTGAAGCAACTTTAGCTCTTGTTCTATTATTTTCCAAACAAAATTATCTTTTTTTTTCTTTAAATTTTTTTATTGTTCTGTTAATCACCATACATTACATCATTAGTTTGTGATGTAGTGTTCCATGATTCATTGTTTGTGTATAACACCCAGTGCTCCACGCAGAACGTGCCCTCTTTAGTACCCATCACCAGGCTAACCCATCCCCCCACCCCTTCCCCTCCAGAACCCTCAGTTTGTTTTTCAGAGTCCATTGTCTCTCATGGTTCGTCTCCCCCTCCGATTTCCCACCCTTCATTCTTCCCCTCCTACTATCTTCTTTTTTTTCTTAACATATATTGCATTATTTCCAAACAAAATTATCTTTTATTCTGTTGTATAAACCGTCTTTTTTTATTGTGAAATGATACACATACACCTGTGTGTGCAAATCCTAGGTACACAGCTTGACAAATTATTGCCATGTATGCACCTACGTATCTACCACCCAGGCGCTAAGATACAGAGTATCTTCTGCCTCCTGGAAGAGACCCCCTTGTGCCCCTGCTAATCGGTGCCCCCACCTGAGACACAGCCTTTTAACCTCTCACCGAGGATTAGTTTGTTCTTGAATGTCACACAAATCGGATTTTGGAGGGTTGGAGCCTTGCCCGTAGAGGGGCTGATGACCATGCAGGAGGAGCGCAGAGGGAGCTCCAGATGAGCACATAACTGGGCCCAGGCCCTGGCTCACCAGGATGGTCCAGCACGTCTTTCCTGTTGTTGTGGGTGTTGGCCGTACGCCCGGCGGCTTGCAAAGGGCCCTGGCTGCCAGGACCGCCTCAGATGGCTGTGTCCTCTCCACCCTGCAGTCGGAGAGCCCCCAGGAGGTTGGCGGGGGGCATCCCTCCTTCCTGCCCCTACAGAGGGAGTCCTCTGAGGACAACAAGCTCATCATCTACTCCCTGGAGGCGGAGGTGACGGTCACAGGGACAGACAGGTGGGTGTCCTGTGCACCCAGGGAAGCCTTAAGGCATCGGAGAGAGGAGGCCTCAGCTGATAGGCACGTGCTGGAAGAATTGCTCTCCGCTCTCCCCATGGGCCTGTAGGAGTGGGGCAGAGCCGTAAGGCCCGGGTGGCACGGGAGCCTGGCCCTGCAGCCTCAGTTGCCCTGGTTCCAGGTGGAGGTGCAGGGAGCCTTTGTTGGAGGCAGGAGAGGCGAGGCAGTGCTCAGTAGGAGCAGGGCACAGATGTCTAGGGGGTCAGGGTGGGGGCTAGCTGTTTACTACCTAGTATGTTCTCATTCCCTTGCCCCACCCCCCGGCACTGCAGCGAGTACTGCACGAAGGACATCAAGGAGGAGCCCAGAGACCAGCAAGGTGACTCCTACCTCAGAGTCTCCTCCATCTGCCCGAAGGATCAGAGCCCACCTGAGGGTGAGTGGTGGCAGGCAGAGACCCTGCAGTCATCTGTCCAGCCACGCCCCTTTCTGGGTATTAATGGCGACCTTGACTCAGTCTTCCTGAAGCTCAGAGTCTATCACAGAGGCAGACATGGTCCCTGCTGTTTCCTGAGGATTCTTGAGCCCAACTGCTGACTGGCAGGAGCCCAGCTCTGCCACTTCCTCGAATGTAAACTTGCTGGTCCATAAAAACAGAGAGTGGGTATTATTACCCCCGTTCTCCAGATTGGAAAACCAAAGCCCTGGGAACCTGAGCCACTTACCTGACTCACCCAGTGAGGGCCTGGCTTTGGGCTCCTGACTCCCGCTCTGCCTCTCCAGACTCAGGGGAGTCAGAGGCCGACTTGGAGTGCAGCTTCACCACCAATCATGCCCCCCCTCCACGGCCAGCCCCAGACCCCCGGTTTGACATGATGATGCCCCCCACCCTGGGTGAGCAGGGGCCAGATGTGGGGAAGACGGTGCATGGGACTTGCTCGGGGATGGTCATGATACATAATCACTTTCCCCACATCAGCCCTGCACTGGGTGCTCACTAAGCCTCCATTTTCTCGTCTAGGAGGCAGAGCCATTAGCCTCTCTTCGGTCTAGTGGCAACGGGGTGTGTGACGGGCGAGTCCAGCTTTCTCCATTGTTAAGCGTCTGGCGTCTTTCTCTGGGCGTCTGCCGTGACTCATGGTGTTGACAGTTCTCTCCTGCCCACCCTCTTGGCCTCCCCTTCGCCTCTCCCCAGGATGCCCAGGTTCTTCAGAAGAGTTATCCCAGCCCGAGGTGCCAGGCATATCCAACGGCTCCCTGCCCCAGACGCCTGAGCAGGAGAAGTTCCTCCGCCACCACTTCGAGACGCTTACTGACGCTCACCCCGAGGGTAGGGCCCTGCCCAGGCAGGCCTTCCAGTGCTGGGCACAGCGTGGGTGTCTCGGGTAGGGCTTCCCTGCAGAGCTGGCAGGGGTGGTGAGAGGGCTTGCATTTTCTCTCAAGGACTGAGCTGTGCAGGCTCTTCTCCCTGCTGTGTTTGCTCCCCCAGGCATGTGTGTGATCTATTGATGGCGTTTCTGGGGATCCACCTGCTGGTCTGCAGGCCTTCCTGGGCTCAGGGCTGAGTGGCTAGAGGGATTCTGAAGACTCCCTTGGCATCTTCCCCCAGAGCTCTTCCATGGATCCCTGAGAGACTTGGAGGCCCCTGAGGCTGAGGACTTCTTCAATCCCCGGCTGAGCATTTCAGCCCAGTTCCTCTCACGCCTCCAGAAGACATCCAGGTAGGAGCTGGTGAACCCCCACCCCACCCCCATCTCTCTCTGTCCCCCCCCCCCGGGGGGTGGGGGCTGTGTCCCCTCAGGGACCCCCAGGACAGCCACAACCACCTGGTTTCCTTCCCACAGGTTCACCCACAGCTTCCCTCCCCGGCTGCCCCTGCACCTGGTGAAGTCCCCAGAGGTCCCATTCCCGGAGCTTGGGGGCAGCCAGTCTAGAGCAGAGCCCCTGAGAGCAGGCACTGGCTACCCGTCCCCAGGCAGAACCAACGTGAGTACTGGGGCTGCCTCCCTCAGGACTTCGGGCTGGGAGCCGGGGGGCCTTGTCCTCACCACATGCTGTGCTCATAGGTCCTCGCTGGGAAGAAGGCTGAGGAGCCCCTTGAGACCCCAGAGGCCTGGCACCCACTGAGTGAGTGCCCCCATCCGCAGACAAACAGCCCTGGGCTTCTCCGCAAACGGTCCTGGATGCCCATCCGAACCATGGGGGCAGTGGGTTTGGGCAGGGTCCACTCAGGCCCGGAAGCCACCTGGGGTGGGCCCCTCTCCATCAGCTCTGCGGCTGGGGTGTGAGAGTGAGCCAACTTCTTCCTTTACAGCCCCCCGCCTCCCCGGCCTGGTGCCCTGTGCCCCCTCCTCAGTGCTGCCCACTGACGGGAAGCCTCCGACGCCCACGGCCCTACCCACTCCACGCCTGCCTCAGGCTGTCCACGGCCCCTCCACCCACCCCCGCATGGAGGCCACTGCCAGCTCCCAGGCCAAGATGTCACGCAGCACCTCCCCCGAGGACAGCGAGGGCCCTGTGCTGGCTGAGCTGGCCAGGCCCCTCCACAGGCCCTCCTCCTTGGGGGAGATGGCATCCCTGGGCCAGGAGCTCCCGGCCATCCCCACCATGGCAGCACCCAGCTCTAACAGCGAGGGCCGAGAACCTGCCTTGTCCTCCTGGGGCAACCACGAGGCCCGGGCCAGCCTGAAGCTGACCCTGTCAAGCATCTGTGACAGGCTCTTGCTGCCCTCTCCCCCGTTGGAACCTACAGCCACCCAGCCCAGTGTCACCATCACAACCACCACCTTCCCAGTCCCCAGCCCCGTGGATGCAAGCTCCCTGAGGCTCCACAATTCCACCTTTCTCCCAAGGCTCCTGGCCCCCGAGCCCCTCAAAGCCCCTGCCCACCCCACCAGTGCCCCATTTCCGGAGGCCAGGCCTGAGGTCCCTGGCAGCGTCACCTCCCTCCTGGAGCCCACCCCTGGTAAGTACCACTCTTGGGGCAAGGGATTGCCCCCCGAGCTCATCCCATGTACAGCTGGCTTAGCTCCGAAGGTGGGCACTTGACCTGGCTTGGGGGTTGTGCCATTCATTCGTTCGTTCGTTCGTTCTTTTACTTAGATATTTAGTGAGCACTTCATATGTGTTGGGCTTTGTTCTAGACCCTGGGCACATGGGGCTTGTTGGTCAACAAGACTACAAAGAATGAACACCCTCACTGGGGAGATGGGCAGACTAAATGTAAAGCAAAGTGTTAAGAGTATCCCGAAGGAGTATGTGCTAAGGACAGAAATAAAAGGGTTTAGGGAGTGAGAAGTGGGGGCACAGTGGCTAGAGTTTTCAGCTGGATAATGAGAAAAGCCTTCAAGGAGAAGGGGGCATTTGAGCAGAGCGGGGGGGAAGTGAGCCTTTGGGGACTGAGGGAAGCATCCCAGGCAGAGGGATCAGCCCAGCCACCCCGGCCTCTCAGACCAGCTAGAAAGTGGAGGTGTCTTTCTCATTCCCTCCCCTCTCACCCCAGATGCTCTCAATCTGGTCCAGGGCAGCCCTGGACACTGGGAGGAGCCTGGGGTATCGGCCAGGGTCCTGCCTCCAGCTCCCCGTGAACTGAGTACTGTCGTGCACAGACTGCAGACCGCCTTCCAAGAAGCCCTGGACCTTTACCACCTGGTGAGCCCAGCCCCGGGGCCAGGGGAGAGGGCTGGGCGGCTCCCCGGGACTGCCGGGGCTGGGTGGCCCCTGACAAGGTCTGTACCCCTTGCAGATGGTCTCCAGTGACCAGGTGAGCACTGAGCAGCAGAGGCAGGCACGGACCGAGCTGGCCTCCACCTTTCTTTGGATCCATAACCAGTTAGAGGCCAATGACTGGCTGGTTAGGACTGACGTGGCCCAGGCCCAGGCCCAGGCCAGCCCAGGTTCCCCCTCCCCTACTACACTGTGCCCCCTGGCCAGCCCAGATTTGCATGCCCTGCTGGAACACTACTCGGAGCTGCTGGTGCAGGCCGTGCGGAGGAAGGCACGGGGGCACTGAGGGCCAGCAGCTCCCTCTCCACGCCCGCCCTGCTGCTTCTGAAGAGATAGGTGTCTTAAGCAAATAAACTGACAGCTTAGAGGAATGGTTCCTGGTGCCTGTCGGGGCGCATGCACGAAGCTCCCTCAGGTGGATGCGGGGAAGGAGAGTAGGGTGGACAGCAGTGTTGTGTTGGACCAGCCCGGGGAACGTGGGTGGATGAACTTTGCAAGGGATGAAATTTGTATGTGGCAGGTGTTAGCCACGTAGCATTGTACCCTCACCTGCTCTTCCTCTTCCTGTCTCACCTGGGGGACATCAGCCCCAGCGCAGGACTCCGTCAATGGGACCAACTTCCCAAGAAATTAGGGAACTGCAATAATGATGATCCCAACACCTGGTATGCCATGTCGTCCATCCCCCCTGAGCTGCTATGGGGTCAGTTGGGGTCCTGGCCCAGTGGGGCCCAGCTGTTCCCCAAGGAGGGGCCAGCCCTTCCTCCCTGCCCCCTTACTGGTGCCCAAGAACCCACTGGAGCCACTGCCATCACCATGTGCCAGACCCTGGCTCCCAGGACACACACTGCCACCCCATTGGTTCGGGCCCCCCAGGCCAAGCCCAGGTTGGATCCTGTGAGGTCCAGGCTTTTGTCCCCACCTACAGCAGGGGAAATTGAGGAGAGACCAGCAAGCTCAGTGACTAGACAATCGGGCAGCATGCCCAGGCCGTCCAGCACCTGGGACAAGTAATTCTCTCCCCAGCGGGATAATTCTATCCAGATTCATCCCATGAGCTCCCAGCTGTGGTAGCAGCTTCCCCAGGCAGCCGGCATCTAGCCATGTGGCATGTCTGCCAAGAAAGCCACTCCTGTGACCACAAAAGCCCCCACTGTCCCAATTCTCTCTAACAAGGAAGCTGGCGAGGGAGGGCCCTCCCCTGAACCACAGCCCCACCATGTGGCTTGCTGTGGCCTCAACCACCACTTGCCTGAGTCCCTCTCTGCTCTGTCGGATGGTCATGGCCCACCAGAAACAAGCCCAGAGAGATCCAGTCTTGCTCCGGATTCCACACAGCTGGGACTCAGACCTAGGCTTGCCTCGTGGCAGAGCCAGACCGTTCAGCATAAGGCCATGGCCCTCTGCTGTCTCCGGAAACACTAACACACATCACAACCAATCCTGCAGGGTACTGTCTGTTGTACACGCTGGGGGTAGTGGGAGGAACAAGACCAGCAAAGCATCTGCCCTCATGGCATTAGCCTTCTAGAGAGCAAAACAGGACGTAAGCAGTATCTGTGGAACTGTAGGTAAGCTGAGGGAGTTCATTGTGCTGGTTGATGAGCCAGGGAAGGCCTTTCCGGGGTGACATTTGAGCTGAGGCTGGAGAGAAGGCACAGGTCATGTGGACATCTTGGGAAGATGCCCGGGCAGACAGAACAGCCAGTGTGAACATCCCACGGGGGGATCAAACATACATGGAAGGAATGGAGTGAGCTAGGAGAAAAGGTAAGAGAGGAGATGGGAGGAAGAACGGAGTTCAAGGGGGCAGGGCCTTGTTACTTCATGACATTTAAATCCAAGAAATACAACACAATTTTCCCCCATAATAAGATGCCTGATCTTGGTAGCTGAGGAGATGCCCAGTATTGTTTATTTCTCAGAGGCCCTGCCCCTGCCCTGCCCCACAGGTTACAGACCCCTGGGGACCCTCTCTCCTTGCCCCTTCCTTGCCTGGCCACTGAAGATCCCTGAAGCAAGGCTTGGCATCCAGGCCCCTAAATACCCAGAGGACCATCTTGAGCCTTTCCCTAGTGGAATGTACCCCTTCTCCCACGCTGTATCATAATTAAGCTTTCAGGGTGCCTGGGTGGCTCAGTCGATTAAGCGTCTGCCTTCGGTTCAGATCATGATCTCGGGGCCCTGGGATCGAGTCCCACATTGGGCTCAGCAGGGAGTCTGCTTCTCCCTCTGCCCCTAACCCTGCTTGTGCACTCTCTCTCAAGTAAACTTTTTTTTTTAAGGTTTTATTCATTTGAGAGAGAGAATGAGAGCAAGCACGAGAGGGAAAGAGGATCAGAGGGAGAAGTGGACTCCCTGCTGAGCAGGAAGCCCGATGTGGGACTCGATCCTGGGACTCCAGGATCATGACCTGAGCCGAAGGCAGTCGCTTAACCAACTGAGCCACCCAGGCGCCCCTCTCTCAAATAAACTCTTAAAAAAAGCCTTCAACGCCCAAGTAGCAAACGGCTGGCTTGTGGGGGCCCATGCTGCAGGGACATTTGTTACTCTTGATTATGTTCCTGGCCCCGATAGCCTCTGAGGCTGAGTTCCACCCTCCAGCTTAGGCCCTCCGAGCTGCAACATGGTTGCCATACCGGCACTTGGGCAGTACACCTTCAGCTAACCAGGAGCAAAGGCCCGAAGGAGGGCAGCTGCCAGGGTAGTAAGAAAGGTGCTAAGCCTTCCTAGACACTTCCCCTTTCAGAGCATTTGTAGGCAAGAATGGAGATGGCTTTGATTCACTTGGACCAACCATCTCCTGTCCTGGCCATATCGCTGTTCAAAGAAAGTTGGGTTCTCTCAGCACAAGAGGAGGGTGCGCTGATAGAGAGGACCCAGTGTGTCTGCCACTCTCCACTTCCTAATGCTAAGCTCTTCTGCCCTGGAAAGACCAGACTCTCTCCTCTGACAAACTGGCTGGTTAAGAAACCACTGCCGATGAATGTGTGCGCGTGCGGTTTGTGGACCCACAGGGCCCCAGCGGGAGGAGGACAGAATGCTCACACGGGATGTTTCAAAGAGAGTTCAGTGAAGGGATCATTTACAAAGAAGTGGGCAGGGGATAGGGAAATCCTAGGGCTGGTATGGTATCCTGGACTGGTCCCAGAGAAGAGCTGTTACTCCCACCCTAGCCTTGAGCTATAGATACAAGGGAGCAAAGTGGGACCCAGAAGAGCCAATCCTGGAGAGAGGGCTGCCTGAGGGGAGCTGTGTGCCTGGCAACTCCATAGGGAGAGAGTTGGAGAAATCCTCTCTCCCATCTTATGTGGGGCTCCCTATTGTCGAAATCCTATTGGGAGCGAGGGGGCACGGGAGGAGTGGGACAGAAAGGGTATGGGGACAAAGACACCCAGCCCTGAATTTCTTCCCTAATGTGTTTTCAGTAACACAGGAACCACTTGCCCCAAGAGACATGGTGCTGGGCAGGGAGAACTGGGCACGGGGGAAGAGACAAGATGGCTCCCTGTAACCATTTGCTAGCTCATTCTTCTGCAGCTTCCGCCCTGCACTCCCAGGCTGGACTGATCCTAGATACTGGGCTGCCAGACTTACGCTGCACACACCAGTCTCAGGTGCATGAAATCCAACAATTGTGAGATGGAGACAAAACACATTTTAAAGAACTTTATTTTTTAAAGATTTTATTTGCTGGAGAGAGAGAGCGCACAAGCTAGGGGAGCGGCAGGCAGAGGAAGAAGCAGGCTCCCTGCTGAGCAAGGAGCCCGATGTGGGGCTTGATCCCAGAACCCTGGGATCATGACCTGAGCCAAAGACAGACGCTTAACTGACTAAGCCACCCAGGTGTCCTGGCACTTAACACTTACAGATGGACTGACTGAAACTCACATGCTTGCCTAGCCACCCCTCAAGACTTCCTAACAACCACCCTGTTTAAATGCTGCATGCTGGGCGCCTGGGTGGCTCAGTTGGTTAAGTGACTGCCTTCGGCTCAGGTCATGATCCTGGAGTCCCGGGATCGAGTCCTGCATCAGGCTCCCTGCTCAGTAGGGAGTCTGCTTCTCCCTCTGACCCTCTTCCCTCTCGTGCTCTCTCTCATTCTCTCTCTCTCAAATAAATAAATAAAATCTTTAAAAAAAATAAAAAATGCTGCATGCTAAGCACTCTTCCCACATGATCTACATGGATCTTTGACACAAACCAGTGATAGGGAGACACATTAGTCCCATTTTCCAGATGAAGAAACTGAGGCTAAGCAAGAAGTGACTTGCCTGGGTTCTGCAAAGATAAAGTGGCAAAGCTCTGGGCTAACAGACTCTCAGTCCCGCCTCCTGTGCTGCCCCAAATGAACCAGCAGGACTCTCAGGGCATGTGAAGAAATGAAGAAATAATGCTTCTCTCACCACCAAGCCTTTGCACAGACTGTTCCCTCTGCCTGGAACACAGGCAGATGAGGTTTCACCTGAAACCTCATCTTCCTTCAGGGCTATACCCAGCAGTCATCTCTGAACCTTTAGGCTGGATCAGGAGCCTCTTCCGGGCTCCCTTGAGCCCCCTGGGTTTTCTTTACTGCAGTTGGGATCACTTTGCCTGTGCACCCCCCATCATAGCTTTGGTCATTCTGCAGTGTCACTGGCATGTCTCCCCCATGGGCTAAGTTATGTTTTCATTTTTAGTGCTGAGCTAGGCCTGGCCCATAGTTGGAGCTCAGGAAGTCACTGACTGGATAAGTGAGAGGAAGTAACTGCACAGAGAATATTCAAAATCCTTAACCAGGGATTAAGCGATCAGACAATGATCAATCTAGAACACAGACTCGCTTGAATGTAGGGGTGGGGTTCTGGGAGCCCCTGGCTGTGTCAGGTCACCCCCTTTGGCTCCTGGACTGTGGGAGAGTGGGAGAGTGGTGTCCCAGGCAATCACTAGGAGCTGGACTATTAACACACCAATATTCTAATACCTGCTACATCTGAACAGTGTTTCTGGCTGGAAGCTTTGGGCATCTGAAGATCGGAAAGGTAGAGCTTTCTGTTGGAAGATGCAGAGCCTATATCCTCCCTTTGTCCTTCCCTACTGCACCGTGCTGTCTCTCCAGCCTCTGGAGCAAGCAATCACACCCACTCCTCACCCCCACTTCCTCAGACAGCTGCTGTGATTTGAATAACCAAACAGGCTGTTGGATGTCCGGTTGGTAACGGATTTGCCTGGCAAACAGACCCTCAGGTCTTTAGCCCTGCTACTTTGAGAAGACAGCTTCCCTGCAGTCTCTCTTTCTTTTTTCCCACTCCCAGGAGCTGTCTAGGCTTTAATCTTGCCCTTGCTTGACGTTCTTGGGGGTCCTAGCACTTGGCCGCCCCTGGTGGCTGGACAGTGCCCTCAGGAACCTGGTGTAGGAGAAGGGGGAGGAATGGTGGGTTCGGAGGCAGAGGTAACTGAGCCAGCTAAGTCGGCTCCCTGGGCTGGTCACAAAATTTGCATGGAGAGAATGAGGCTCCTCCAGGGCTCCCCCCTCTCTCCCTCCCTTCCCCCTCTAATCATCCTGGGGCTGAGGTGTGACTGCAGGTGGAAGAAGCAGTCGTCTGTGTGGGGCCATCTCACCATTCCTGGAGGTGATGCCCCGTGCCTTCCTGGTCAGGAGTCGGCGTTCACAGCCACCCAACTGGGGCCACCTGCCTGATCAGCTCCGGGGAGATGCCTATGTCCCAGGTGGGCCCCTCATTGGGCCTGGAGGTGAGGGGTAGGTGAGACACAAAGCATCACCGTCTGGCTTCTCTCCTCAGACTGCAGCAACCAGCAGGGCCCTCCAGCACACCAGTCTTCTGGCTTCGGAGACTCTTGGGTAGCGGTGAGTCTGCAGCTGGACCACAAGACCCTGCTCAGTTTCATCTCTGCCCGCTCTCAGCCTCAACATAACCTGACTGCCCTTTACTTCCTGAGCCCATTGCACACGCCCCTCCAGCCTCAGGACCTTTCCACCTATTGTTCTCTCTGCTGGGAATGCCTTTCTTTTTTTTTTTTTAAAGATTGTATTTATTTGACAGAGAGAGAGATAGTGAGAGCAGAAACACAAGCAGCGGGAGTGGGAGAGGGAGAAGCAGGCTTCCCGCCGAGCAGGGAGCCCGATGCGGGACTCGATCCCAGGAACCCGGGATCATGACCTGAGCCGAAGGCAGGCGCCCAATGACTGAGCCACCCAGGCGCCCACCTTTCCTTTCTTAGTAGAGCTCACTGTTAGGCTTCACCCCAGGCACCATTTCCCTAGGGTGGGCAGTCACATTTCCTATCCCGAGATCCCTCTGTCCAGTGGGGCAGAACAAGATTCAAGCCAAGTGGATGGCGATTTCCTTTTTTAAGGTTTTTTTTTTTTTAATTTATTATTTATTTATTTTTATTTATTTATTTATTTATTTATACATACATACATACATACATACATACATACATACATACAGAGAGAGACACAGCGAGAGAGGGAACACAAGCAGGGGGAGTGGGAGAGGGAGAAGCAGGCTTCCCGCCGAGCAGGGAGCCCGATGCGGGGCTCGATCCCAGGACCCTGGGACCATGACCTGAGCCGAAGGCAGGCGCTTAACGACTGAGCCACCCAGGCGCCCCTGGTGATTTGCTTTATGTCAGATCAGAAAAGGTGACAGGAGCAGGATGGGAAGACTGGGGTTCTCAGAAGGGATATTCAGCTGTGCATGCCCTGGAAGAAGGAAAGCACTAGCCGGAATAGAAATATGACCGGGATTATTTCAGTATTGGTTGAAAGCCAGGAAGTGTTCTAGACAACGGATATTTACCAGGAATAAGACAAAAATTCTCTCCTTCCTGGAGCTTATGATCTGGTGGGGGCTACAGGGATAGACGATAAAATTAGAAAAATCTATGTTACATTGGAAGATGTGCTATGGGGAAATAGAGAGCAAGGTGAAGGCAATGGGGAAGGGTCAGGGAAGGCCTTTGCACACACGAATAGCAGCCTTCCCAGCCCTCCTTGGTTCCTGACTCTAGGTATTCTATTTGCTCCGGCCCAGGGCGTCTAACTCCCATGTCCCTCCCACAGCCCATGCAGGGCAGGCTGGCCTCCACTCCCAGGGGCCCGGGGACACTTGGCTGCCCGCTCTGCCCCAAGGCCTTCCCTCTGCAGCGCATGCTGACACGACACCTCAAGTGCCACAGCCCTGTGCGCCGCCACGTGTGCCACTGTTGTGGCAAGGGCTTTCACGATGCCTTCGACCTCAAGCGCCACATGAGGACTCACACCGGTGAGGAGGGGCAGAGGCAGGGAAGGGCGGCTGGGCCCCAGGAAAGTCTGGAATGAAATGGGAGAGAGGTGCCCAGGATGTTCCAGTGTTTGTGTTCATGGGGTGAAGACTCAGCCATCAGGTGGCTTGGAAAACCTACTTAAGATCCCAGCCAGTGGGTGTTAAGGCGGTTCCAGGGTGGAGGCCTGCTGAGGGGTGCAGCGTGAAGACAGTAGTGGCTACAGGATTCAGGTCCTAGATGGAAGGGCGCAAGGAAAAGCCTCCCTCCTTCTCCTCCTGGAGAAGGAATATCCTGATGAGCAGGTGGGGAACACAGGTGTCTGGCCCATGTTTCCACGGGTGGAGGTAGCACATGGTGGGACACAGGCAGAGTCTGCACAACTCGGAGTAGGAATGCGGGAATGCTCATGGAGGGCAAGGTGGAGAGGCTTTGGTTTGGAGACCATTGCCCTGTCTGTCCTCTCCCCCCTCTGCCCTTTTGCACAGGGATCCGGCCATTCCGCTGTGGAGCTTGCGGGAAAGCATTTACACAGCGCTGCTCACTTGAAGCTCATCTTGCCAAGGTGCATGGGCAGCCGGCCAGCTACGCTTATCGTGAGCGCCGTGAGAAGCTGCATGTGTGTGAGGACTGTGGCTTCACCTGCTCGAGGCCGGACGCCTACGTGCAGCACCGCGCCCTACATCGCGCTGCTTGAGAATGTGCATCCCACACAACCCACAAGAGGCAAATAAACGCAGGGAATGCACGCACAAAACACAGAATTTATTACACACAGGAGCGGACAGTTCACTCGGTCCAGCGGTGGCCACAGTGTGGGGCCGTGCACACATAGTACAAGCGCATGGCGTCCTGGCAGAAAGGGTGCATGGTTAGGGTTGGCACCCCACGGAAGTGTACAACACACAACCTCCATCCAGCAGAGCCACACCCCAAAATAATAGGCAAAGGGGCCTTCCCCACTGGTAAGGGTCCCCCCCCCAGTATTGGTATCCCTGCCCCCAGGGAGGACCAACCCTGGGACACGCAGAAAGCCTTCCTCCTGCCGCTCACCTCGGCCCGGGCACTATGTGACTGGAAGAACACCGCCTCCTTGTGGCCACACCTGGGAGGACAGTCAGCCCCTCAGCCAACTATACCCTTCCCTCCTCCCTTCACCCAGCGAGGACGACCCACTCTCCATCCCCAATACCAACAGCGCGCTCTCACTTTTGGCACGGGTGGTCCTCGGTCCGCGGCAACGTGGGGTCCTGGGACACGTCAGCGATAATCTGGGTCAGTTCGCTGAGGGAACAGAAGGTGAATAATTATGCCCAGACCAGGCCCCCCAGCCAACAACCCCGTCCCCCGGCTCTAGTGCTGCCACTCACTCCACTTCGTGCGTGATCTTGTTGACATAGATGCAACTGTTGTCGGCTTCCTGCTGGTAATCACAATTCCGGCACTACGAGAGGGCGAGTGTGGCGGGAAGGGGGTCATGGAGAGATCGGGGAAGCGACTGGAAGGGAAGGCTGGGTCTTCCCTGGAGGGAATGACTAGAGCGTGGAGTCTCGAAGTTGGGATAACGGGGTATATTGAGAATCACTTCGGGGATGGGCAAGACGAGAGTAGGGTTCACTCGGGGGATAGGAGGCGAGCCCAAAGGCGTAGGAGGCGTAAAAAGGAGTAAGGGTCACGTGGAGTAGCTTGGGGCCACACTGGGAACAGGTGGACCGTTCTGGGAAGACCCGGGCACTCCGCAGGCTCGTGCTCACCGCGTAGAGCAGAATGCGGTTCTCCTTGTCCTCCTTGGGGTAAAGCATGTTGTTACTGTGGGAGGGAGAAGTCAGAGGTCAGTCCTGGGGCCATTACTTGCTTCCCTTACACACTCGCAGGCCCAGCCTCACCATTCCTGGCAGAATCGAATACCCACGAAACCCGGCTCGTAGGTCCCGTCTGGTTCCATAGCTACACACTGCCCGCCAAGCCAGCCTTCCGCACTTGCTCCGCCGCGCGACCGGTCGCGGGAAGGGTCAAGAAGCCTAGTTGCTTCGCCAAAGGAGGGGCGGAGCTACGCACACGTACTGTCTCCCTGGGGCTTTGTTCTCGGCTCTCTGCGCCGAGGTTCGACAATAACTTGCTTCAGTTTTTATTTATATCCTGCGGTAATTGTTTCCAACTTCCGAGCCTCGCTTTCCCCGTTTGTAGAATAGCATGGTACGAGAGCCAGGAATAAGGAATACGATGCTTTACGTAATATGCAAGGCCGGGAGCATAAATGAAGCCATTGCTTTTTGCTGGCTGAAGGCTAGTACACATGCGCGGACGAGGTAACTCTTGCCAGTCCTTCCTGTGGGCTTCAGCCTTCGCTCGCCCGGGCAGTTTCCCGGGCGGCTATTGGAAGAACGATGCACCATGGAAGGCCTCTCAGGATTGGCTGGGCCTACCCAAGAGTACGGGAGAGCCCGCTTCCTGGCGTGGAAAAGAGACGGCGGCGATTGGCGGACCCTGCTTGTGGGAGAGCATGGATTGGCCAGGTCGGGAGCAGGGGAGGGGCTGATATCCCAGACGCGGCGGCGGCGGCTGCGGGGCTGGCGTGAGGCGACTGACCGGGCTGCGGACCCCGGCAGGGCGCGGCGAGATGGAGGTGACGGGCTTGTCGGCGCCCACAGTGACCGTTTTCATCAGCAGCTCTCTCAACAGCTTCCGCTCTGAAAAGCGGTACAGTCGCAGCCTCACCATCGCTGAGTTCAAGGTGTGGCCGTGGGGGCGGGGTTCGGAGGGCGGGGCGTGGGGGTTGAGGGGGCGGGGCAAAGGAGAAATGGAGGGTCTTCCCGAACGCGGGGTGGGGCCAGGGATCAACTGAGGTTGAACAGACTGGGGACTGGGCCCCGGAGGGGCGGGCCCAGAGGGAACTTGAGGTTCCAGAAATTGGGGGCGAAGCCAGGGGAAATCAGAGGTTGCATAGGGCGTGGCCAGGGATAACCAGGTGGGTCCTAAATGGTGGGTTTCTTGGAGGAGCAAGGATGGGATGATTGTTACAAGGGGCGGAGCTTAGGGGCGCCTGGCTGGCTCCCCTGGTAGAGCTTGCGATTCTTCATCTCCGTTCGTGAGTTCGAGCGCCGCGTTGGGCGTAGGGTTTACTTTAAAAAATATAAAAATATATAAATATACATACCTTAAAAAAAAAAAGGGGGTGGAGCCTCAGGGCAGAGGGTGGGGCCGCTAACAGCCTTCCATCGGCTGCTCCCCGCGCAGTGTAAACTAGAGCTGGTGGTGGGCAGTCCTGCTTCTTGCATGGAACTGGAGCTGTATGGACCTGACGACAAGTTGTACAGCAAGCTGGATCAGGAGGATGCACTGCTGGGCTCGTACCCCGTAGACGACGGCTGCCGCGTCCACGTGAGACCTCCCCTCCATTCATTTATTTATTGAATACTTGCTGTACATTGTTCTGTGTGATAACCGAGATAGGCCCTCCTCTCGTGGAGCCCCCAGTCCAGCAGGGAGAGAGACAGAACCATCACTGGACAGTGACAGCCAAAGTAGTGTGAACTGGGCTGGGAAAAGCCCAGGGAATTGGGAGCCCCCAGAGGGGTACTTGACTCCTCCTGGAAATATCAGAAGAGGCTCCCTGGGGGGGTGGGATGCCTGAGCTGAGACCGGAAGGATGAGGAAAGGGCAACTTAGGATAAGGGGTGGGAGGAGCATGCCAGGAGGAGGGAACAGGGTACAGAGGCATAGTTTGAGGTGGGTCAGGGTGAGTGATGAGACTTGGATGCGTTGGGAGAAGTCGGAACACAGAGGACCTCTGCATGGATCAACTCACGTCATCCTGTGTCCTCCCCTTACTCTTCAGGTATCCCAGCGTCCCAGGTGACCTCCACCTCAGGGCTTTTGCAAGTGCTATATACCCTGAGCCTGCATGGTTCTTTTTCATATGGCTTCACATGGCTCACTCCACCCTTCCTCACACACTTGGAGGGTGTGAAACCTTCACTGACCTTAGTATAAAATTTAAATCTCCTCTCTTTTCCACTTTACTTGGTTTTTGTCCTTAGCTCCTAGCACCCTGTGACATACTGTGCATTTCCCCCAGCACCTGGAATAATGCCTACTACAGAGAAGATGCTCAGTGAATCATTGTTGGATACTGACCTGAATCCATAAAATAAGACTTGGAAGATGGTGTGATTAACCCCATTTTGCACAAGATAAAACTTAGCTTCAGGATGGAATTTACTTTCCTAAGGATGAACTATAGTTAGAATTTTCAGCTCAATCTGCATGACTCTGGAAGTCACTGTGCTCAGAGAAACTGGTTCTTTGTTACCTTTTAAGTGTTCATTGAGCATCTGTGTTATGCCAGGGGTATAACTGTGAGCCAGGTCTGACCAGGTCTCTGTTTTAGCTCTGTCCAGTGTGTGAGGTAGATGTTAGCTAAACATTCACAGGAACAAATATGAAATGTCAGAGACACGAGAGCCATATAGGAAGAGCTCACAGAGCTGGGAGCACTGATACTGGGGGAACCTGACCTGTCAGTGAGGTCTGGGAGGACTTCCTGGAAGAGGTGATGCCTGAGCAGAGGCCTGAAAAACAGGAAGAGTTAACTGAGGAAAGGAAAAGAATACTCCAGGAAAAGGGCACAGCATGTGTGCAGACACTGAGGTGGAAAGGAGCACAGTTAAGGACAGGGACTGAGGAGTGGCCTCTCCTCTGGCAGACAGAAGTGGGAGCCAGGGGAGGGCTCTGGGCCAGGACAGTCCTGGTCTGGCTCAGGTGTTCACAGGCTCCCTTTGACTGTGTGTGGGGAGCAGACTGCAGAAGACCAGAGGAGTAGGGAGACTGGGGAGGCGGCTTCTTCCATAGTCCAGGTGGTGCAGTGGGGCCTGGATCATAGTGGGCGTGGGTCAGGATAGTACTGCGCCCCCAGGACTGAGACTTTGGTCTGACAAGTGGGCAGCCTCAGCCCCAGATGCTGGTGGGCCAGGCACGGGTCGTGGCGTCCTCAAACAGGAGGTTTTCACACATGGATTCAGGTGTCGACAGGCCTCTCACTTCTGAGGTCAGTTGAGGAAGGTTTCCTAGAGGTGCAGCCTCTGGGGAATTTTTTTTGTTTGTTTTAAATTCTTTTCCTGTTTATAAATATTCCCTGTATTTGAGGTGCCTGACTGGCTCAGTCAGTAGAACATGTGACTCTTGCTCTCAGGGTTGTGAGTTCAAGCCCCATGTTAGGCACACAGATTACTTAAAAACAATTTTTAAGTATATATATAAAATATATTAATCTATATTTGTTGCCTAAAATAATAGCCACCTCAAATTTACAAGATCCTTAATACAGAAAGTAGAAATTCTTAGCGATCCTGGCCAGAGAAAAGGGCCGTTTCTGTTTTGCTGTGTTACCCCAATGGCTCGGGCCAAACACCTGAGAGTCTTTGCTGACCCCTCTCTTTTCCTCACACTTATATCCAGTCTGTGTGCAAACCCTGTGGACTCCACCTCCGGAATCTCTCTGGAGTCTACACTCTTCTGCCCCACTGCGCCTGCCCTGTCCCAGCCTCCATCTCACTCCTGGACTCCACAGCAGCCCTTCCCGGGGTGGGGGGGGGGCAGGCTGCAGTCTGCTCCCCACCTGCAGCCAGAAGGAGCCTGTGAGGCCCTGAGTCAGGTCAGGGCACTCCTGGCTCAGAGCCTCCCTGGCTGCAGCTCAGTCTGGGTAAAAGCCAAAGTCTGCAGTGATCTGTTGTGTCTCCCAGCTTCCCCTGGCTCGCCTCCCCAGCCGCCATGGTGTCCCTGCTGTTCCTGAAAAGGGCTAAAGACATTTCTGCACCCTGCTCCCCACTGACCTCCCTCCCCTCACTACAGGTCATTGACCACAGTGGTGCCCGCCTTGGGGAGTATGAAGATGTGTCCAAGGTGGAGAAATACCAGATCTCACAGGAAGCCTATGACCAGAGGCAAGGTACAGGCACAGAGGGACGGGTGGGGGCATGTGGGGGCCAGAAGGCATCTGTGCGGGCGGACAGAGGTCGGGGGCAGACAGGGACCCTGTGGGGGGGTCGGTGGTGTGGGCAGTGGGGACAGACAGACATGGCAAGTGGAGGTCATGGGATGAGGTTGGTGTGTGGACAGATAGGGCTTGGGGGTGCACAGGGTGTGAATGGGGGAGGTGTGAGGGAGCGCAGGTCAGCAGACAGGGGCATGAGAGGGAAGTCTGGGGTGGGGGGGTAGTTAGGGTCCCATGGGGGCATGAGCAAAACAGAACGTGTAGTGGGCAGGATGAGAGGCTGGATGGAGGCAATATGACACTGAAGGGATGTCGGAAGATGGGGCAATGGGAGGACTGGAGGCAGGCACCTTCCTTTTAGTTTCTGGATTGTGGAGAGGCCCCAGGAGTCCTGGGGAGAAGCCAGGGCTGTAGTGGGAGACTCGGGGCTTGGGTGGCAGCCCTCCAACACCCAGAAGAGTTTCTCTCTAGATGTTGGCCCTGTGTGGGTGGAAGGTGGTCCCCTTAGGCCAGAGGCCACACCAGGGAAACCATGTCTAAGCCTTGTCCCCCACCCCACCCTCAGACTCAGTCCGCTCATTCCTGAAGCGCAGCAAGCTGGGCCGTTACAACGAGGAGGAGCGAGCACAGCAGGAGGCCGAGGCCACCCAGCGCCTGAACGAGGAGAAGACCCAGGCCCGCGCCATCCCCGTGGGCAGCCGCTGTGAAGTGCGGGCGCCCGGGCAGCCCCCTCGCCGGGGCACCGTCATGTATGTAGGTACGTGGCCCACGGAGGCTTTCTGCTCGGCCCTGAGGTGGGCAGTGCTGGCAACCCACCCCTCAAGGAGATCCCAGTCCAGCAGGAGAGACAGACCCAGCAATGACAGTGACAGCCCAGAGTGTCCATGGCAGGGCAGTGGGACGCAGAGGTAGAACAGCGTGCACTGTGATGGAGGAGGCGGAGGTCGGAGGGGTCAGTTCTGAGGTGAAAGCACGGGGCGCCGTGTCAGAGCAGAGATGGGGAAGGCACGGGCCAAGGTGATGAGGGCGGGGAGGAGGCAAGCTTCGGGGGCCTGTGTGAGCTGAGAGGCAGTGCCAGACCCGTCCTCGAGAGTGATCCCAGAGGCTTCCTGGGGGAGGGACTGCATGAAGGAAAGGTGCTCCAGCCAGAGGGCACAGGGAGTGCAAAGGCCGGGAGCAAGAACAGCAGGGCCTGTCTGACGCAGAGGAAGGAAGCTAGGGAGGGAGGCTCGTGGCTCTTGGGAAGGAAATGAGGGGAGAGGTAAGAGGTAAGGTCCGGGCAGGAGTGAGGCCGGACCATGCAGGGCCTCAAAGACAGTGGAGAGCAGTTGGGTGTTTATGGGTTTTTTTTTTTTTAATTTTTTTTGAAAGATTTTACTTCTTTATTAGAGAAAGCGAGCGTGAGCAGGGGAAGGGGCAGAGGGAGAAGCAGGCTTCCCGCTGAGCAGGAGCCCGAACGTGGGACTCGATCCCAGGACCCTGGGATCATGACCTGAGCCGAAGGCAGACACTTAACCGACTGAGCCAAGGCAGGCGCCCCGGGTCATTTTTTTTATAACAGCTTTATTGAGATATAATTCACATACCATAAAACTTAAAGCATACAGTTCATTGGTCTTAAGTATGTTTACAGAATTGTGCAGCCATCACCACAATCAATTTTAGAACATTCTCATCTCGCCAGAAAGAAACTCCATAAGCATTAGCAGCCACTCCCCATTTCTGAAACCTCGACTCCCCCAGTCCGGGGCAGCCATTAATCAATGTTGTCTCTGTAGACTGTTTTGGACATTTCATATAAATGGAATCCTGTAAGACGTGGTCTTCCGTGACTGGCTTGTTTCACTGAGTTCTCGAGGTTCATCCGTGTTGTAATACGAGTCAGTGCTTTGTTTCTCTTTATGGCCGACTAATTCCGCATTGATCGGCTACACCACATCTTACGGATTCGTTCATCAGTTGATGGATGTTTGGGTCCTTTCCGCGGCTTGTCTGTTATGAATAATACTGCTGTGGACATTCTTGTATAAGTTTTTGTGTAGACACGGATTTTCATATTTGGCACGTAGGAGTGGCATTGCTAGGCCACATGGTCACTCTAACTTTGGAGGAGCTTACGCCGTGTCATGGGCACACCAGCGGTGTATGAGGGCTCCACCTTCCCCACATCCTCGCCAACACACTTATTATCTGTCTTTTTAATTATAGCCATTTTAGTGTGTACGACGTGGGACAGCATTGGGGGTTTGATTTGCATTCCTTTGATGGCTAATGAGATTGACCATCTTTTCATGAGCCATTTGTATATTTTACTTAGAGAACCGTCTATCCAGATCCTTCACCCATTTTTTAACTGGGTTGTTTAGTTGTTGTTGTGTATTAGTTTTATGAGGCGGCCTTAACCGAGGAATCACACACCGGATGGCTTAAATGACAAAAATGTATTTCTCTGCGTTTTGGAAGTTGGCAGTCCCAAGATCAAGGCCTTGGCGGGTTTGGTTTCTTCTGAGGCCTGCTTGGCTTGAGATGGCTGCCTTCTTGCTGGGGCCTCACCTGGTCTTCCCTCTGTGTGCGGGCACGTCCCCGGTGTCTCTTTGGGTGTCCATATTTCCTCCTTTTATAAAGACACCAATCAGATTGGATTATATCCCACCCTAGTGGCTTCATTTTAACTTAATCACCTTTTTAAAGGCCCTGTCTCCAAATACAGTCACATTCTGAAGTAGTGAGGGTTAGGACATCATCATGTGAATTTTGGCAGGCACAATGCAGCCCATAAGTTGTAAGAATTCTTTATATATTCTAGATACAATTCTCTTATCAAATATATGATTCGCAAATATTCTCTCCCATTCTTTTTTTTCCCCCTCCCATTCTGTAGGTTGGTTGTCTTTTTACTTTCTTGATAGCGTCCTTTGAAGCAGAACATCTTAAAATTTTTATGAAATCCAATTTATTTTTTGTTCTTGCCTATACTTTTGGTATTATATCTAAGAAACCAGTGCCTAATATAAAGGTTTACTCCTGTATTTTCTTCTAAGAGTTTTATAGTGTTATGTTTTGCGCAATGGTCTTAGACCCATTTTGAGTTAATTTGTGTTTGTGACGTGAGATGAGTCCAACTTTCTTCTCTTGTGTGTGGATATCTAGTTGTCCCAGAACTATTTGTTGAAAAGACTATTCTTTCCTCCTTGTATAGTCTCAGCACCCTTGTCATTTGATCATAAGCATTGTGGATTTTATGCCAAGTGGGATGGGCGGCCTTTGAGGAATTTGGGGCAAGGTAGCAGTGCTATTTACTTTAAATTTGTACAGACTCCTCCAGCTGGAGGTGTTGAGTAAATAGGGGATCGGGTTAGGAACAGTGAGACCAGTGAAGGGGGCTATGATATTAGTCTGGGCAGGAGATGGAGGTGGCCCTGGGTGGTAGCAAGCAGAGGTTTTTGCCAGGATAGGCTTTGTACTCAGTGGGTGGGAATAAATCTGGGGTGAGCTGCATCCAGAGGTTTCATTGGGCTTTCTTTCCTGGGCAGGACTCACAGATTTCAAGCCTGGCTACTGGATTGGCGTCCGCTATGATGAGCCACTAGGGAAAAATGATGGCAGGTAATAAGCAATCCTATTTGGGCATCTGTGTGTGTGTCTGGGCCTGTGTCTGAGTGTGCATATGTGTGCTTATACGTGGAAGTGCATGTGGGTGAGCATCTGGGGTGGGAGCCGTGTTGGGGCCCTTTCTGACCACTGCCTCCCCCATCATGCCCTGCAGTGTGAATGGGAAACGCTACTTCGAATGCCAGGCCAAGTACGGCGCCTTCGTCAAGCCATCAGTGGTGACAGTGGGGGACTTCCCTGAGGAAGACTATGGGTTGGATGAGATGTGACACCCAAGGAAAGGCATCCCCCTGCTCCAACTAATTCGCCTACTCATTGCCCCTCCCTGTGTGTGCCCATGGCCCTCTTCCCTGAGCCCACTTTTATTTTATTCACCTTGCCATTGACTTTTGAGACTCATGCAATAAATTTGCTGGAAACCTGGGAGGTGTTGGAGGACTTGATGAGTACTGGAGGGGTGGGCGGTGGCTGGGTGGGTGAGGGTGAAAGAGGAGGCTGGGTAAAGAAGAGGCTGGGCAGGATAAGGCAATATTCCTTAGCTCATAGCTGGGGGCCCATGAGACTGTTCTTTGTCCTTTATTAGTTACTGTAATGTTTTTGCTGCTTAACAAAGGGACCCAAAATAATAGTGGCTTAAACAAGGTAGTTTATTTCTCATGTAAAGTCTCATGTAATCACCAAGAGCTGGTATGGTGATCTCTCTCTGTCAGTGGCCAGTCTCCATACATGTATCTTATTGCTGTCCCTTCTCCTCACGATTGCCACATCATCAGCTCCAGGCACCAGAGAGAGGGGAGGGGAAGGCTACCTCTTGCCTTTAAGGAATATGTGCAACTCAAAACTTGTTTCTCTTTCATTGACCAGAATTTTGTCTCATGGCCACTTGTAGTTGCAAAGGAGACTGGGAAATGTAGTTTTTATTCTGGGCAGCCATGTTCCTAGCCAAATATCAGAAGTTCCTATACTACAGAAGCAGGGGAGAAGGGATATTGGGGGTCAATAAGTTGTTCCACCACAGTTCCTGTGGGTGGGAGACCTTACCTGTTCGCTTAATAATACTTTTAAAAAGAAATCAAAAGACTAGAAGTAGGGGCGCCTGGGTGGCTCAGTCGTTAAGCGTCTGCCTTTGGCACAAGTCGTGATCCCGGGGTCTTGGGATCGAACCCGCATCGGGCTCCCTGCTCGGCGGGAAGCCTGCTTCTCCCTCTCCCACTCCCCCTGCTTGTGTTCCCTCTCTCGCTGTGTCTCTCTCTGTCAAATAAAGAAAATCTTTAAAAAATGTATTAAAAAAAAAAAAAGACTGGAAGTAGCATGGAGCCCCTCAGCGTTGTCAAGCTGGGCAAAGTACATTGTGCCCTCAGGTATGACTTGTACGCATGCAGTCCCTGCATTCTGGGGAACTTGGGTCACACTGCGCATGTGCAGAAGCCCCTCATTAGCTCCTTGAAGTTTTTCCTGGGGTGACTCACAGATTCTCACACACGGGGAAGCCACACATACACACAGGAAACACTGAGATTCACATCAGACACCCACAGTGATAGATACGCCCCTGTACATCTACTGAAACTGTCAATGTATAAAAACAACAAAATAACTGGTTACTTTAGAAAAAGATCCCAAGGCTTAGGCCTTTACAGTGTCAGAGTGAGGAGCCTTAGAGGGGAGGTCCCCCAACTTCCCAACCAGCACCTACCAATTTAAGTTCAGCCAGAGTCCATGAACCTTGATTTCATAAGTCCTCAGGTCATTGCAGATGGAAGACAGTAAATATCCAACACTGTCTACAGTTTTTGAGCGCCCCCACTGTATGTCAGGCATCATATTGGGGACACGTTCATGAAGTGGACACAGTCCTTGCCTGGGAGGTAAAGGCAGACAGATTGTCTCTTTTCTTTTTTTCCACTGTGATAATTATGAATCAGGTTGCCGGCAGTGGGGGAAGAAGAACAAAATCACTACATCGGCTAGTGGTGCTGGGATAGAGACATTTGAACAGGAATCACCTGAACAAGAAGGGACAGGGCTCTATAGGCCTGAAATCATCCCTTTGGTGATTCATGCCCATCAGGAACTTGATCCCTTTGCTAAACACAAAGGCTGAATGC
>NW_027397123.1:3559496-3563573 GCF_003265705.2 Callorhinus ursinus | reverse complement strand
AAAAACAGGCTGAATGCAACCTTTGTCTTGGAGCTGAGCTGAATCAGTAACTGAACATGCTTAATGGCTTGCTGGAGTTGATTCATGTGCCAATTAGAAACGGGATTATTCAGTAGGTTAAGAGAGGTGGTGTAACTTTACTGAGGAAAAGCACAGACTTGGAAGCCAGGCAGCCTGGGTTCAAACCCCAGCTCTGTCATGCGGCCCCTGGGGGAACTGAACAAGTATTCCTTCTCTCCGGGTTTCAGTTTCATTCCTATAAATCGGGGGTAATGACAGCACTTCCCCCTAAATGACTGTTGTAAGCATTAAATGAGCTAATACATAGTAAGCGCTTAAATCAGAACCAGCTCCAGGCACATAGGTAAATGCCTACTCAGTAAATATTACTAGTAGGTACAGTAACGACTACACACAGCCAACAATAGTAATGCTGGCTTTATTTAAGCCTCACAGAGGGACCTGCCCCTAATTTCTTCACCCTAATTTCTTACCTCACCCCAAGTTTGCACATCTGGGGTGAGTCACCGTCTCGAGAGGAGATTCCCAGAGATTCCAAGATCGACGACGCTAGTTTCCCAAGTCTCTGCAACCTCAGGCGGCCCAGACGCGTGCAATAACCACCAGCCGCCACGTGGGGGCAGCAGCGCACTGCTCAGCGAACAGCGCGCAGGGCCTCGTGAAGCGCGGAGTCTCGCTGGCGTTGGGCGGTGGCTCCAGCCTGGCACGCGAACTGCATTTCCCAGAAAACCATGCGACAACCTCCCCCTCGTTTTGCTCAACGGAAGCTCAAGCGGAGGTCGCGGGGAATTGTGGGGTGAAGGGATTTGGGCTCCTCCGCGGAGGGCGGTGTTGCGCAGGCGTGGACGGCTGCCGGCCTGCCGTTAGAGTTTAATAGAGGGTGGGAACCGACGTCTTGGCGGGGGCGGCAGAGCGGACTTTCTGGGCTCTTGGAAGAACCCAGACGAGGTCACTTTGTGGCCTGGAGCTGGCTGGGCCGTCTTCCTTCCTTTCGGCTTTCCTGCATCTCCACCGGTCATTCACTCTCTAGGCTTGTGGTCGGCAGTCAAGCCGGGTGAAGGCGCTCACATCTTAAATGAAAAAATATCCCCTTTTTCCTCTTTTCTGTCTTCTAAACAGTTAAATCTTTTTTCCCCAACGTATTAAGAGAATTTTAAATTAGAATAGTTAAGGATTTCCCAAGTACCCATCACCCAGCTTCTGTAGTTGTCAAACATACGGCCAATCGTGTTTTATTTATTCTGCTTCCTCTTCTCCTCTTCCATTATTTTAAAGCAAATCTCGGGCAATATATCGTCTCATTTGGAAATGTTTCTGTACGTATCTCTAAAAGATAGTTTCAATCACACCTAAAAAAATGCAATAATTCTTTAACATCTAATATAGGTCAGTATTCAGAAGTCTCCGTGTGTTTCATAAATGTCTTTTTTTTTTTAAGATTTTATTTATTTGAGAGAGACAATGTGAGTGAGAGAGAGCACAAGCCAGGGGCAGAGGGAGAAGAGACTCCTTGCTGAGCAGGGGGGCCCATGCAGGACGCGATCCTAGGACACTGGGATCAAGACCTGAGCTGAAGGCAGACGCTTAACCAAGTGAGCCACCCAGGTGCTCAAGATTTTATTTGTTTTGAGAGAGAGCATGAGCAGGGAGCAGGGGCAAAGGCAGAGGGAGAGAGAGAGAATCCCAAGCAGATTCCACATGGAGCTGGACTCAAGGCTGGATCTCATGATCCTGAGATCCTGACCTGAGCCGAAATCAAGAGTTGGTCACTTAACGGACTGAACCACCCAGGCACCCCTCATAAATGTCTTTTTCCTGTTGGTTTGTTCAGATCACAATCCAGATGATTGTACTGGAGTACAATTTCCTTACCTTGAGGAAACAAAGGTAAGAGAAATGTAGATTAAATTAAGTCTCCTTACAGCTTGTAGCCCACTGACAGATACCTGAAACATGCAGAGCGTGACCTTCCTCAAGAAACTCATGGCTGTCTTAATGCCTTAATGTTTATGTTTTATTTTAAAGCCTAAAGGTAACCTTATCTTAACAGCAGCTAGCCCCTCAAGGCCCTGAAAGCCTTGCTTCCAAATTCCTTAGAGACCTATGCTATCCCTAAACCCCACTAATTAAAAAGTATATTATTAGGGTGCCTGGGTGGCTCAGTTGGTTAAGCATCTGCCTTCGTGGGCTCAGGTCATGATCCCAGGGTCCCAAGATCGAGTCCGGCATCAGGGTCCCTCAGCAGGGAGCCTGATTCTCCCTCTGCCTCTGCTGCTCCCCCTGCTTATGCTCTCTCTCTCTGTCAAATAAATAAATAAAATCTTTTAAAAAAATAAAAAGTATATAATCAGACAATCCCAGTGCAGTTCTTTTTGCATGGGTCCTGTCCCTATGCTGTAATAACATCACCTTTTTACACCAAAAACATCTCAAGAATTCTTTCTTAGCCGCTCACTCACAAACTCAAAAACTTCCAAATTTCATCACAGACAGGGTTCACACACTGTATTTGATTGATATCTAAGTCTTTTATTCTGCCACATTCCTCCTCCCTCTCAAGCTTCTTGTGGGATTTCTTACAGTCTGATTTGCTGGTTGTACCTCTTGGTATCCTTTACTATATTTTTCTATTCCTGTATGTTCTATAAATTGGTAGATTCAGAAACTAGGTCAGACACAGGTTCAATTTTCGGGTACATATACTTTATGGGTGTTGTTTGAGTTCCTCCATGGAGAGGTACATATGTGCCTCTTGAGTTTGCAACCCCTGTTGTGGTGGTTTTAAAATATGTTCCAAGTTAGGGGGTGCTTGGGTGGTTCAGTCAGTTAAGTATCTGACTTCAGCTTGAGTTATGGTCTCGGGGTCCTGGAATCGAGCCCTGCCTGGACCCCTGTGTTGGGCTCTGTGCTCGGTGGGAAGTCTGCTCCTCCCTCTTCCTCTACCCCTGCCCCTGCTTGTGCTCTCTCTCAAATAAATCTTAAAAAAAAAAAAGTTCCATGTTCTTTGACACTTCTCTTTTTAACAGCCCTTCCCTTGAGTGTGGTGGGCTGGACTTAGTGCCTCGCTTCTAAGGAATAAAGCATGGCAGAAGTAACAGTGTTGACTTCTAAGACCAAGTCATAAAAGGCATTGTATTGGGATCACTTGCTTGGGGAGAAGCCAGCTGCCCATATTGTGATGACACTCAGCCCTATAGGGAAGACTGTGTGGTGAGAAATGGAGGTCTGCGAAGAGTCTGCAAGGAATCGAGGCCCCCTGTCAGCAGCCCTGGGAGTGGGCCCGCTTGGAAGCTGATCCTCCACCCTTGTCAAGCCCTGAGATAAATGCAGTCCTGACCAACAACCCAACTGCATCCCCATGAGAGCTCCTGAGCCACACCACCCAGTTATGCCACTCCTGAATTCCTGACCCAAAGAAAATGAGATAATAAATGTTTTAAGCAGTAACATTTTCTGGGTGCCTGGCTGACTCGGTTAGAACTGCATGCATCTCTTGATCTCGGGGTCAGGAGTTCGAGCCGCATGTTGGGTGTAGAGATTACTTAAATAAATGAGTGAGCTTTGAGCTGTTAAATTTGGGTTTTAATTTGTTAGCAGCAACAGGTACTTAATGTACCTGTGTTCCAGTTACCTATTGCTGGATTAAGTATGATCGAAACCTCCGCAACTTAAATCAGACATTTTGTTTTTCCCGCATTTTTGTAGATCAAGAATTTAGGAAGGGTTTAGCTTGGGATCTCTCATGTGTCTGAGTCAGAAGTTGGCTGGGATTGGAGTCCTCTCAAGGCTTGACTAGGCTGGTTGTCCAAAGTGACTCAGCAACTTGGCTGAAAGTGATGCTGGCTGTTGGCTAGGAGCTCAGCAGGAACTAAAACCAGAGCACCTCTACATGGCCTTCCAGCATTGCAGTCTCAGGGTAGTGGGACTTATTTTTTTTTTTTAATATTTTATTTATTTGACAGAGAAAAGAGAGCACAAGCAGGGGGAGGGGGAGAGGGAGAGGGAGAAGCAGCCTCCCCACTGAGCAAGGAGCCCAATGCAGGCTCGATCCCAGGA